>NW_026252616.1:0-18512 GCF_025094135.1 Mucor mucedo | reverse complement strand
TCAAAACCGTATGTTTCACGTGCTGTGGTGTTTTCAATAATGTTACCACTACTTTGTAAATACATGATCACCCTATATATATTTCGATTAGTATTTGGTATGTACAGCTTAAAGTATGTACTGTAATTTTTAAATAGTAAACATTCTATAACTTAGATGGCCGGGTACTTTGATTTTGTTGTCTGTCAATATAACAAATAGTCAAAAACAAAATGATCAATGTACCGTTTGGATTACATTTTAGAACAAAATGTCGCTGCTTAATGTTCGTGTACGTTTAAATTTACGTCATATTTTTTTTGAAAATTTGGCTTCGGTATAAGATGTTTTTTATTTTTTACGATTTTTAACATTGTATATTTTGCAAACATTGATCCTTATTTCTTGGGATCTGATTTAAGAGCAAAATATCAGTCTATTGTTGTTCAGCCCGTTCAGTTACGTTCAAAAATCTGTAATTGCAGCTTTAGTACGGCCATTTTTCTATTTGTAACAATTTGTAACATTATATCTTTAGCAAAAATTGACCAGTATCCGGTGGCATTTGCTTTTAGAGCAACATATCTCAGTTTAAAGTTTTTCGGCTTAGAAATTTACTTCATACTATGTAAAAAAACGCCTTGAGTACAAGCGTTTTTGGTTTTATATTATTTTGTTACATTGTACATATCTCGTCTGGATCAGAATCGAAACAAAAATTCCGGGCCTAATATTGTTCTCCGTAACAAGTTACATCATCATATTGAAAATATGCTATTTCTAAACACGTCTTAAAAATGTTACAAATATATTACTGAGGGATTCATTCCTGGGGTACTGTAGTCAGTTCTAAGAAAAATTATTGTCGATTTGGAGACTGATTGTGATAGTTCTAACCTTTGCAAAGTCAACATCGATGCTTTCATTTCGTACCCATTGAAGGAGCTGACAATCATGCCTAAAACTCTTTTGAAACTGTCTTTAAGCCCCAATTGGAAGCACGCATGGACTCCTCTGGACTTCGGGTACTTCACGTTTTGTGGTGAGAGGGACTCTGTCAAGAATTACCCGCACACTTTGCTTTTGGAGGCCTTTTCGGAAGCATACATGCACATTCATGTCCTCTTCCCCAACATGAAGAAAATGAAGCTTGGTGTAAGAATTCCAGAAGGAATGTTGGGTACCGACGCGCAAAAAACTTTCACCGACCGCCTTCTAATTCCTACCATTCGACGTGCTTTGATTTGTTCTCGTGCAAATCGATCTGGTGGCTCTTATGGCGAGGCCATTGGTACTGAATTTTATATGACGGTGCCAAAATGTTTGCTTGGTTCGGAGCTTAGCCTCTTAGTCAAGTCTATGCGTGATATTGCCAAGGAAAGTCCCGATTTGGCCCCATATCGCCATTTTGTTTTTGTGCTTTCTTCCTTCGGGGAAAAAGCCCAATGTACGGTCCGGATTACACGTCTATTCTTGATACCATGGTCGACTGGCCCCAACTTGACCATCAAAGATGGCTTGTAGATATTGGCCTGAATCTATTTGCCGAATCCGAGGATGGCCGACCATTGGTATCGTACGTTAAAGAGGAAAAAGTTGAAAGTATTGGAAAACGTTTTGGTGATCCATCCATAAAGACAGATTTTTATGGAATGTCATTGGGTTCTTTTGGTGGCTTCTCGGGGAAAGGCCGGTCCGGTAGTCTTCTTACGCCTTCGAAAGTTATGATATATAACTATATCAAGTATCCGTTTACGACGTCCCATCCTGGTGTAAACGAAAACGTGTCCGGTCCATGGATACCCGAAGAAATGAGAAATACTTTTCGTCATCAAGAAGGTCATCATTTAAAGAACATGGTATCCAATACATTTAATATAAATGTTTCCCATATATTTACTTGAAAGATTGTAATTGAGAGGGTATAATGCCCGTGTTTCCGAATACTGAAACCACCAGTTCACTACTCGTTTGGAGGTTCGTGTGAGTGCGGCGGATGTGGGCGACATACTCGTTCGCAAATTAATGGATGGGCTGCAGTAAGTTCTTTTTATCATTGACATTATATCTATGTATACAATCTAACATTTTCTTTTTATTTGAAGCCGCCTTCAATCGAACGGTGCGTTTATCCATTTCTTTGTCGACGAGTATCTCGCCTATGTCCGCGAGTTGCTGAATCTCACCTCGGAGATGATGGTCTCGTTAAGCCGGGATGTGCAATTACCTGCTGTGTCTGGCTTTGCGTTCTGCGTTTTTCTGTTGAACAGCCTCATGCATCCGGCCGATAAGGGATCTACTTGTTGCAACAACTTTGTCAAGACTCATCGCTGTAAAAAAAACTACCTGTTTTTTATGAGTTACCATTTCGTGTTTGATCTTAACGAGTGGCGTTTCATCGATGCTTTTGATTCGACCAGAATGGCGGATATGTTTCCCGGTTTGTCTTTTGTCAGAACTTTGGTGGTAGATGGTGACCGTTTAGTCAACGAAATAGACCGTATGGCTGCCGCTAATGAAATTAATCCGGAAAATGTGCACTTAGCTCATGACGTGGCACTTAACAACACGGTAAGCTACACCGTTTCTCTGGGCCCCTTGACCTTCGCTCCTTGTCTGCGCTTTTCCAAAACCCCACTTAGCAGGCATCGTGTTCCTGGAACTTGGTTGACCAACCAAGCTATCCCAATGTTTGACGTTGGCAATGCTGACACCGTCAGATACGCTGAAAAAACCCGTCAAATATTTCATCGTTTTGGTCTTGGGCCCGAATCCGCTGTCCGTTTCCTGGAAGTCGTTTTTGAGGAGTATTTTTCTCTGGTTGGAGGTGGCCACACCGGGTGCAACATCGAAAATCTTTCGTTCGGTGGTGACCAATCCATGTTCGACCCTGAACTTCGGGATGCGCTGGATCTCACGGTCAAAATGGACTTTCTGAGGCGTGTTGCGTTTTTGCTTCGTTATGTCGAACAAGAGCACCGTGAACGGGCCTGGGTTCAATCTTTGGTGACGGATGATCGTATGGATAGATCATGGAAAGCATTTGGTTCCCGCTCTGTTTTCTTGGAGCTTTTTCTGCATGCTGATATCAGTTCGAGGTCTCTCAAACACTTACATTGTATCCTTCTGGCGGCATCGGTGTATATTCTCGAATATGTGCCCATGTCGTGCCCTACTAAGATGTTTAGGCGTACATCTTCAACAACTATTGCGACGCGAAAAGTATCTTGGTTCTTAGAAACAATGGGTGACGTTTCCCGGGAGATGTTCCAGTTTCTTCAAGACTATGCCTATGATCACAAGTTTGAGGACCCAAGTTTTCCTCGTGTCTATCGTCGGGTCACTGAAATTCATGGTAGTCGTGTTGGTGGTAGAACCATTCCCCGTGTCCGCGCGCGAAAGCATAGACGAAATGGCCGTTTGATTTAAATAATTTTATTACCATTCCTCTCACCCATTATAGCCCTAATTATGTCACTATCTTGAAGTTATTCCTGTAGCAAAAGTAGGCTTAAAGAGGATAGTTTTGCAGAAAAAAAGGTAGAAAAAAACAATAGGATCAATTAGAATTCTTGTCAGAGTTTATTGATGTTAAAGTTAACTGAAGATTTAAGAAGAGGAAAAATAAAGAGTATTTATAATAAATGGAATGGACGAGGCTGAGGATACTACTCTTAACAATATGAGTATGCTATCAATAACAATATCTATATTGGACAATTAGTGCTACGCATAGTCAATAGAGAAATAATAACAATCACAGCGGCGCACCAAATGGTAAAATGTTGCTAAAACACACCAAAAACACACCATCATTGATTGCTTAAATGGCCGATTTAAGCAATCAATGATGGTGCATTTTGTGTAAATTCACAATGAATGATTGTTAAAACTCACATTGAATGGTTGTGCGTTTTCTCATCCAATGGTGGTTTTTTACCGTTATACGCTGTTTATTTATGCATGTATATGGACCTTTTAGCAATCGTACATTGCATTATTATTCGCACAGATGCATCCCTTTTACAAATACACACTTGATATTCAACACTAGTTTATTAATTGTTCACATGGATATGGTGCTTACATAGGAAATATGGTTTAAAAAGACGTTTAAATTTTGTTTAAAAATGATTTATTTTGAGATTTTAAACTGGAAGCAATTTTAAGTATACTATACGTCATCTCTAAAAGCTATAGGGAATTATTCGCGTGTAGATATTTACAGTACTCACATACTAATAACCTGGTAAGGAAGCAACAGAATCGCCTGACAGACTTACATGTATACAGGTAAAGAGCCATATAGTTCTTAGAAGTAACCTAGAATAAACAGCCTATGATAAAATACGGCCTAAAATAAAAAAAAGAGCCTAAAACAAAAAAAAAATAGCCTAAAATAAAAAAAAACAGCCTAAAAACAATTAGCCTTATATTTTTTTAAAATACCTAGTTATTGACAGTGAAGTGCTCAGCATCTATACAACATACAAATCAGAAAGACGTATTAAACTTCATAGGCAACCACGATTACCTTAGATACATCATGTTTTAAACATTTCTTGGTGAATATACCTGACAATTCTTAATAAGATAAGATGGGTACACTCACTAGCATTGTAAATTTATTCAAGTTTACCACCTATAACTTATGTTCTTGTAGTGTATTACATGAATTAAAATCTAAGAATTATTTTATCGAAAGTGAAAAAAAGTGAAAGTGAAAGAAAGAGAGGAACAGAGACAGAAAAAAAAAACGGGTTTATGAATCTCATTATCACATTATTTTAAAGAGCGAATTATTCTTCTCGTCTTCTTTATTGCAAGGCCCGCAACAGCCACAGGGCGATCTACTCCTATATTTGTAGCGGCACTAAACATTTCTTAGCAGTTTTGGGGGGTATGAAGCAGAAGTTTCACAGTTATAATGTTGTAACTTTGACTTAAAGCTCTGTAGGTAAAAAATACAGAAAGTAAGCCCTGATAACAGTAAGCGACATTCTTTAAGCTGTTGGTCTTGTTCAGTACTCGAATTCACTGAATATCTTTAAGGTTGTTTGGCCTCCAGCTTTCTCTCTTCGTGAACTGTAGTCGGTTGCTACCTTTACGTTTTTTTTTTTTTTTTTTTTTTTTTTTTCTGAAGAGGGGGTAATAAACGATGACTTGTAAATATTCTTGTATCCAAATTGAGGAAAAAAAAGGATTTAATTTTTTTTTTTTTTGATTGTGTGTTTTTACAGTCAATTGAGTAATTTTACATTTGTATGTGTAAAATATCAGCTGAGTGTGTATTTTCACAAAACCGTGCGCGGCTGTGAATAACATGTCTTAAGTTTGGACATTGGTGTTACGATACCGTGACACTTTAAAATAGTGACCGGCTTTAGCGAATTCCTTTTTTATGCCTGATCATGATTTAGCTATCATTTATCAGTGATGATGAGATATGAATTTATTATATGTACAATCTATATGTGTGATTTAGCACAATTCCACAACTTCACCTATGCCACCTTCCTTTAATATGTCACCGTCCTTTACTATGCCACCTTCCTTTTATATGCCACTGTCCTTCGCTATGCTACCTTCCTTTAGTATGCCACCGTCCTTAACTATGCCACTGTCCTTTACTATGCGACCTTCCGTTTATATGCCACTATGTTCTTCTATGTTGTTATATCTCTCTATGTTTCCTTCTCTTACGATGAATTTTTTTTAGTTTAAGTCTTTTCTGCCCATTGTTTACTTATATTCCTCATTTTACTTTGTACCTTTATTATTTTTATACTTTTATTTATGCCTTTTTGTTTTCTTTTGTTATTTTTATTTGCCACCTTTTTTTGTCTCTATGTATTTTCCCTTTTATTTTTAGTTTATAATATATTTTTTCTTATGCCCTATGTATTATGGAATTGATTATGTTATAGCTAAACTTTTGATTGTCTTCATATCTAAAATTTCTTATTGCAAGCGTTATTAATCTGTATTTAATTTGACTTTAAATATCTGTACTTTTTTTTCGTTATATTACAGGTTTTTAATATATGTGTTCTTTTAAAGTTCTTGCACTGGTAAAGTGAAATTTGTTTTTGGCTCGAGGTCAGTTAGTAAGATATCAACTTGAAGAAACATGAAACACGTCCAAGTTCATGCTTAATTGACCTATAGAATCCCGCATTTTAAAGTTACTTAAACAGTGTTTCCTTCAAGACATTCGTCATTTGCCATGTATTTCCTCAATAATTGAGTTTATTTCTTTCAGCTAGAGCTCATTTGATGCGATTTTGACTTTGAATTAACTCATGACACGTAGAAAACCGTTTATAACATAACTAAAAAAACGCCATCACTTTAAAGTTCCTCAAAAAAAAGTTATATCCCCTTAATGTTATTTTGACAGTATTTCTAGCAAATATTTAGTTTATTTATTTCGGCTTGAGGCGAATTCTTAAGTTTCACAGCGGCGCACTAGGTGGTAAAAATGTACCACCGGTTGATTTTTTGAACTTCCGGACGTGAAATTGTACCACCGGTGGTAAAAATGTACCATCACGAAATTCCAATTTCTATTTTTTTTTTTCCTTTTTTTACATATCTACACATAAATTAAAAATAAAAAAATAAAAGAACATTCACTTCATGGGACGATTCAATGACAGGAATTGCTTTATTGTAAACGTTTCGTAAAGCGGAAGAAAGAAAGGAAAACCAGTCTAAAGATCACCCAAAGAGCCGGCAGGACGATGGCCGATCTTATCGGTATACTTGATGTAAGGCCAAACAACCTTGAAGAGGTTATCTGAAGCAGAATACCGAACAAGACCTACAACTTCAAGAATGTTGGAAATCGATATTACCGCGTACTTCTTATACCGATCCCCTCTTGAATTGCGAGCAACTGTCACGACATTATAGTTGTCAAACTGCTGCTGTTTCATCACCTCAACGATAGCCAGAAAATTGACATTGCCGTCTTGGACATAGCTGAAGTAACAGTGCACAACACCGACAAACCAAACAGAAAGAGTTCTATAATTTATAATGTAAGCCTCGATATGGTTAATATATAGTCTTTACTTACCTATGACCCGTACTTTTAGGTGCCTGGAACAGAACATGACTGTTTGCTCTTGTTTTGAGTCTCTTCAAAGTTCTGTCCATGATAGACGAAAACACCAAATCATCTTTCCATGCACGACCAGCAATTTCAATTCTCGACGAGGTCAAAGCTTCAATAGCATGACCATCCTTACGATCGTAATAGGAATACAATGCGTCAATTACGTTTGATCTTTGGACCCCAAAGCATATCTCTTCTTCATCTGGACCTGACAAGGATTGCGCCACAAACGGAGACCAGATTTGAACACTTGAAGAATGAGACCGATTGTCGTGATCGAGGCTATATACTTAATATATGACTCTATCTACACTTCTTAAATCTTCCATTTGATAATCCTAAATATAATTCTTATTGGTACTTTATATTAAATACTGATCATTTACTTTATGTACAGGCTTGATCTCATATCATCCTTCATACAAGTATAAGGCATACATTTAAATAATAACATAATATGAAAACATATGAAGGTTACATCAGCCACGTTGAGGTGCCACAGCTATCTTTAATAAGAACTACATTTTCCCCTGAATGTTGTGCTACAAGACATACACAGTTTAAGAATGAATGTTATTGTTATTGTTATTGACATCTCATTATGGTCTTTCTATATGGGATCATTACATCCGAGTATTATCTGGATAAATCTACCCATAACCGTCATCAGCCCATCTGTGATCAATGTCTGAAATAATGTGTATATAAAGACCCCCTTTTTTTTGTTTAATAAAGCTTTAGTTTATTTTTGCAGTTTGATAATTTCACTTTGTTAAATTTTACATTTTTTTCTTAATTCGCTATTATCACTCTCGAATTTCTCACCGATAAGTGTCAGGACGATCCATCGATTCAGGGAACTGAATAGCTTCCAAACGTCTCACGGCCATTTTGCTGTAGTTAGCTTGGTGACGGAGAACATTCGATGCATTGGCCCCTATCAGATGCGTAGATTTGATCAAGTTGGTAAGCTTCTTGATTGTTCGCTCCATTGGTCGACAGGAATAGCATTTCAACGGTCCCATTTTTTCAACCAAAAAAGGCAAATGCATCAAATAATGGTTGTTGGCTGTAAAGACTCGTGCGTTAATTCTTTTATGGCAGATTTCGTCATTCAAAAAGGTATGCCATTTGTAGAAACATCTAATAATTTGCATCAATGTCTCATTTTGTTTATGTAGAATCAGAAACTCGTATTACCTTTTCATCTTCGTAATATCCTCTCGTGAGATACGCCATTGAAGAGCTATAGAGCACCCCTCTACCAAATTCATTAAAGCTGTTCTAGACTGACTGCTTCGTACAACTGGAAGTATAATTGTTGGGACAACATACAAAAGAAAGTCGATGTAATCAACAGCTTTGGAGATACCAACAGCTGAGTTCCATGTTCCTTCGAACGCTGATGGGATATTGACCCTACTTTGGTTTACCTTTTCATCGATTCAATCGAAAATTTTTCCGTCTTGCTTAATCAGCTCGAACGTGTAATTTTTGCAACCAACTATTGTGTCATAGAACTTTTGATTCTTTTGGGGGTGCAAAAGACAATAGACCAAAGTACCAAGTCCTCTACCGATGAGATGCATTTCGTCACCAAGAAAAAAAGGGGTGCCAGTGAAGGTAGGAAGAGACCCAATTAAAGAATCAATACCAAGCATATCAAACTTTTAATTTAAATTATCAGTATTATATTGAGATTCATATTCTGGATCATTTACCAGGTCACCGTCAATCAACTGTTGTCTTGTTCGCATATCGCCAGCCTTCAAAAAGTACATACCATAATTGTTACCTTCAGGATGACTACCCGCTGCGCGACATATTGTACAACCATACTTGCTCGTTTACCCACGATGATTGATCAAGTCAGCAATACCTGGGATGTCACCAGTCATACCGAGCAAGAAGACTTTGCTTTTGTGGACAACGACATTATTCTTTTCAACCACAAAACCTCTTGAGCATAATGTTTGAATCTCATTGATAATGGATTTTAAGAAACTGATGAGGTATTCGGGCTTTTTAGGACCGGGTATAATAGCTAATGGAATCATCATTGACTCCTTTGCTCTATAAATGAATAGGTAAGCTAACATAACAGATACTTTCGCAAGGCAGCTAAATATGTATACCTTTTGGACGCAGGGATTTTATAACTATACAGTGGACTAATGTCTGAAAACTTCCTGGTTTGGATTTATTAGGGAAGCCATCCACATACAAAACAAGACAGACATCGTTGCGGGTAAGCAAGTTTCGTTGAAGAAAATCCTTATACACGGAACCAGAGAACATATCAATGTAAACGCCTTCTTCATCATACTGGCTGAATTGACGGGAATATTCCATATCTTCTCGGATTTCATCATCAACTAATAGCTCCGCAAGTGAAGCACCCACAGAAGATATAGCCATGGTCTGGAAGGCTTCTTGAGGGGTATTGCTATCAGCATGGATCAAAGCTTCGGCTTTTTTCTGGTCTTTGTAACGCCCTTTCCCACAACTAGGGTTAATACAATGCAATTGGTCTACATTATCATCGAAAAGATAACAACCATCACGACACACATCATACATTTGGACGGTATTAATACTGCCTTTGTTAAGGAGTCTATGAATAGCTTCGGGGGAAGCAACCAAACCACCCAAGTCTAAGTTTTGATTAGCGTTATAAAAAGTTTGTAAGTAAATACATCGCTTACCCGTAACAGCAACTGGGTCAAAAGCAGATAGAAGATTATCATTGATATGCTTTACCACGTCACGTTGAACTTGTCTGGAGACGCCATTGTGATCAAGAAGTTTAATAAGACCTATCCCAAACTTTTGAATCGTATTCCAGTCGTAATCATGGTCAAAATGCTTAAACTTGATAGGATCTTCGTACGTGACTGAAATATCTTCGTGTGCCGGTTCTAACAAGACAATGTAAGTTAGCCTAAAACATTTGCTATTCACTTAATTTGATATTACCAGAAAGTTCCTCCATTACAACATCATTATCAGTATACTCTTCAGAAGCAGATTCTTCAGAGACATGTTGTGCATTGCCATTTAAACGACTAATGTCACCGTTCATCATATTTCTTATGGCAAAACGCGAACAATTTTCTCTTCGTTGATGTTGAAGCATTGAAGTATCGTCATTGAAAAGACTATCACATAAGGGGCATGGGACATTACGTGTGGACATTTTTTTAAAAAAATAGAGGGAAGTATAAAGAAAGGAAAGACGTAATGATGAATTGACCATTAAGTACTTAATGCAATTAGCTTACTAGTAGATCCACATTTCAAACTCAGCGAAACGCTAATAATTATTAAGATTTTAGCATAATATAAGGTAAAGAATATGACGTATAATGACTTGGTAAGTACATAAATAGCTGATGGTACCATATAAAGTGTCCTTTCTTTTTAACATTCCAAATTTTTAGTAAAATGCCAGCATACAATACAAGTGACATTGTTCGAACCATGCAAGAAATGCAACAGCAAATCTATAAATTAGAAAATGACATCAAGTCCAACCACTCTCAGGTAAACGATCGTTTTGATGCTCTTATTGAACGCTTATTTTCTCAGAACACCACTGCCTCCTCACCTGAAGAAGGTAACTATATCAGACATGTAACATACTCTAATGTACCTTTAACATTTATATTCATTTAGTCTTACCAACAACTGCACCATTGAGCTGTAGAGATATCGCTCGATACCCTGTCGGTAAGAAGGATCCCACTCACAAGCCAACTGACAACGAATCATTATGGGAGTTTATGTTATGTATTCGGCCAGCATTGAAGCCCAACCCAGACGAGAGTTTGGAATCCAAAGAAATAAAGAACGTGCAGTTAAAATCTCTCCTTCATATTTTGAGAGATTATGCCAAAACTTGTTTGGGAGAGTTAAAAATCGAGATATCTCAGAATGCTGTTTTGATGAATTGCACCTGGGGCAAGCTTTCCCGTGATATCAAGATGAAATACATCATCATGTTAGAACGATTAGCCAAGAAAGGTAAAATAGACTTGGATAGATGTCAGAACTACTGGGGAGCAGAAAGGTTGTTGGCAAGTGTAGCCCACAACAGACTGGGAAAAAGGGTAATACAATGACTAAATAATCACACTTATTTATCATTATGTTTCTAATGCGTTTTCTGTAGAACGTGTCAACCCGGGAAGCAGGATCTTTGTCGGATGACGAAGAGACTATTCCCTCTATTGCTGAACTAGAGGAAGAACGGAATAGTCCTCTGCACGGCAATGAGAATACTGGTGTAGAAGAGCTTGAACAGACTTTAGAAGACGACCGTATCCACCGCCCTAGAAGAAAAATAGCCGGAAGATAACAACTAAAAATTTCAAAGAATTCGCACTTTGAATAATTTAATGGATTAATAAACTTACTTTTTTTTTTTTCTCTTTCTCTTTCTCTTTCTCTTTCTTTTCTTTCTCTTCGTAAATTCTTATCTACACAACCCAAGTTTTGTAATCTATGATATGATTACAATCTCGCAGGTTGTAGAAAAGACTAAACAAAAAGAAAAGGTAATATAGCATATATAAATACTCATCCTTTTCCTGGCTTATAAGTTCCGTAGAAAGTTTGTATACTCGCTTTGTGACATATGGTGAAGGTACTAGATAACATTACATTTTCGTTACGTTTTTTACCTGTGTTGCATAGATTCAGAGCTTTTTCTGTGCTGATATTAAAGGCTTCAAGATGTAGACAAGCTTCTTCCAGGCTGATGAAATGTTTTTTAGGCCATAGAAAAATTTTTTAGCCTGCATTTTTTTTATTTTAGTCTGTATTTTCTAATTTTAGGCTACATTTTTATGTTTTAGGCTAGATTTTTTTATTTTAGGCTGTATTTCTCAGGGAAGTCCAACTTTTTTCTTAGTCTTATATGCTGTTATACCTTATGATTCCCTTGGCTCTTTATGAGGTTTATTGAAAGACTTTTTTGCCGTTATATCTTGTTGATAGTAAGTTAATTAATATTTCCATTTAATTTTTTTCTGGTGATAATATGGATGCACGTTCAGTAGCTTCGAAGTGAAAATACAAAATAAATACCAATAAAAACGTTTTCCATACCCCCAATTTTTCACAGTTTTTGTGTATTTATACGTAAATTTTTTTTTCGATTATGTAATGCTTTAAAGTAATAAAAGTGCAACGGAATGATTAAAAAGACATTTTAAAGTGGTAAAAATATGCAACGGAATGAACAAAAAGACATTTTAAAGTGGTAAAAAAAAACAACGGACGGAACAATATATCAATATAAAGTGGTAAAAACATGCAACAGACGGAACAATACATCAGTTTAAAGTGGTAAAAAGATACTACTGTTGGAGTGTTTGACCCATTTAAAGTGGTATAATGATACCACTGTTGGATAAAACGCACCAGCTCTGGTGGTATAAATTTGTTTTTTTTACCACCAGAGGTAGTGAAATCGTACCACCTGTACCACATCTGGGATAAAAAATCAAGGGTTTTTACCACCGCAGGTGGTCTAAGTTGGTACTTTTTTACCACCTTTTACCACCGAGTGCGCGGCTGTGTTTTGATTTTAAATATAATAGGAGACACGTCCAAACGTATGAACAAAGGATACAAAAACAGCCTGTTGCTCTAAGAAGCTTCATAACAAAATAATGTCCGATAATGTCTTTTTCCTGTCATTTTTCAAAGACTAAACTTTTTATTTCTTAGGGTGCATACTTAGCATTTGCTTTTTGACTTAAAAATTGGAAGAGACAATTCCGAGGTTCCAGTTCATTAATCGGTAAAGTCTGTCACATATGCCCAAGTAATTATATTTTGAATTGCAGCCCTTACCTCGTACTTTTTCGATTTTTTGTACCGGACTCGGCTATTTTCAACAAATATGAACCAAAAACGTTTGCTACTATACGTACACGAATTGATTAAATTGCCGCTGTAAAGATTCATAATAGCCGAAAGAAGCAAAATAATACACCCCACTCTTCCAGTGCAAAATAAAAAAAATCATTTTGACCTCCGAGCCCACCAAAATTTGACCCTCATATTTTTTTTTACAGCCAAAACCACTAAAACCACAAGAAAACCACAAAAAAATTGGTAAACCACAAAAAAAAAATTTAAAAAAAAAAATCTTAATTGCGAGTGACTTTTGATTTTGGTTTCGCCACTGTTTCTCTTTAATTAATTAATAAATAAAATGTCTGATATCACCAAAACCTTCACAACGTATAGTTATAACCGTATTTTGTTGGAAGCAGAAAGACGCAAGAATTTTGATCTTGAAATGTTGATCGAGTGCAATGAATACGACGAAAACTTTACTTTGGACGACGTCAAGGCAGCAGTAGGAAAGCATTATGCTCAACTCATTCCCGAGGTGGAAAAGCCTCGTGCCCTGAGCAAATACAATGTCTTTTGCCATTTACAAAAGACTGCGCCTCTTGAACCTAACCATGAGGGCACCGAGGCAGTTACTTTGACGTCTCAATATCTGTCTGAAAAGTATAGAAATCAGACAGAAGCCGAACTCGAGATACTGGAGGCTCATACCCAGGAGTTGGAGAAAGGAAAGCTCATGGGAACCTACGTCAAGTCAGGATTGGCGAAATCCAAGGTGGAATCAACCCTGGTGTCCTTTATGCGTGCGATGAATACTTTTAGCAAGTTTGAATTCGCATGTATTTACGGCCAGGGTGAATCTTGGTACGACGTGGTTGCTGGAGGTAAGCATATATTATTCTTTTTTTGGGCCATTGTTAATATTTATTATAAAGAGAATGTCGAGAAATTGGACATAAAGAAATTGAAGAAGGAGGTTATGTCCTTTGCCTCTCCTCCTCCTCCAGTGAAAAAAGGTTCTTATATGATACTAGTGAAAGTGACGATAAACATATATTGAATGCTTACATTTATATTAAGCTACTCCTGTCTCTGTGGCTGCGCACGTCCAAAGAGTTACTACGGCCAAGAATGCTCTCAAGAGCCTCATCAGTAAGATTAAATCAGAAAAATTCAAACTGTTTGTCTAAATTTATTATGCAGATGACCAATGTAGAACCTCTTATGAAAACGTTCCCTGGAAGGACTTGGTCAGAGGTGAGGATCTTGATGAGCTTCTCCGCGTAGAGGCTTTGGGTGAAGCCATTGACACTAGCAGGCGTATAGTTGTTGATGGCTGGCCATTAATTGATTTCGAGCTGAGAAACTTCTTGTTGCGAGGAAATTTGACGCGGGTAGAACGTTCTTACAATCAGCTCAGATTTAGAATGATCAACCCGCTTGCTGAGCCAAGCAGCCCAGTTGTCGAACCAAGTGACATGGAAAATCCATAAAAAAAAGGGAAATACACTTTGTGCAAATGTTTTTATTATTTTTGTTAGTTGTTATGATATCAAATGTCGGATAGATGATGATCTATGTTACTTACCAACAATCACATTTAAAGTGTTTTATCGTCTAAAATAATATTGCAACTTATTGTTCAATATTAATGAGTCAATGATTATAACTGCTGAGCTATGCATATAAGTATTGGCATAATGCTCATATGTTACTGATAATACGGTCAATGTTAACACTTCCCAAAGATGTAATCACTAGTCATGCAGGCAATGCCTAAGCCGATTAACCCAGTATATAAAGGCAAAAACAAGAAATACATTGATACTCAAGACTGCTTTGAAGCGGTAGTAAACTCTGCTGTAAGTCGTAGGGTATTTTAGCACAAGTGGCAGTAAACATTGACATCAATTACTGTCCCCACATATATTTATACTTGATCATTGTTTTATGAAAAATGAGCCGCATTCTCTTTATTTACAGTATCATAAGCGAATGCTCGAAGTTCCTGCCAGGGCTAGTAACTTTTAAAAATCTTACCCTCCCCCAAAGCCCTTGAGAAAATTGCTCATGATGGGTAAGTACAGTATTTAACTTCTCGAAGAAAAAGTAAAGCATCTCTGTCAAGTGAAGCAGACCTCGGTTAACATAAGAGCCTGGTAGTAAAAAGGCTTATTCACGTAGATGGCACGATAGCAACAGATGCACAAAGTTTAAAATCTGAAATAGTTGGGCACTAAGGTGGGTTAACAACAAAATATTGGGCGACATTTGCATGTTAATCAAGAGATTGTGCGATTGGTTCAGAGATTCGGCGGCTGGTAAGACCCACTAAGTATTAGGAGGTTGTAGAGATTCCTTCATAAATTGTAAGGTAGAAGGTTGGAAGGGTAATAAGTAAAAGGTAAACAACTTGGGAAACCAGAATTGCGTCACATCTAACGAAAAGTAAATGGTTGTCATAGCGTGGGCCAACTTGATTGGAGAATAATGGTGCCATCGACGGAAAAAAATTTTTTTTTCTACTTCAGCTTTTTATTACAGGGTCTGGGCAGTTTTTGAGAGAGGCCCCACTTTTTTTTATTTACAAAATCTCTCTGCTAAAAATTCTCTTATGAAATAAATTGCGTTTATTCCAGATTGTACTAGACAATGTTGTGAGTGAGGTATACTATATGGAACACATAACATATCAATATTTTTTTGTTCAAATCTAAAGTTTCTAGAATGTTTACTCGATGCTTGGTTACTCATTGAAGATTTTTGAATTAACGTAATTACATGGAAGATTTATGGCAAAATTTTTTGCAATGAATAGCGTTGGACACGTTGAGGTTTGTAGTGCTTGATAGTGTATTCACAAGGTTCGAGAGTGTCTTTTCTAGACCTTTCATCTTGATTCTCGATTCATCTCAAAATCAGTATTTGTCCAAGCTCGTTAATAAAACTGCACTGTTTGTAAGCCTATCTTTTATGCTATGTCTGCTCAATTTAATTAATAAACCTCGGGGTCATCTTATAACTTTATTGCTCGAATTACCAGTGCCTCATCGTCTGCTGAACGGATAATATAACAGTAAATGGGTTGTCATTATGTTCAACGTGCTTTTACGTTAGGCCAACCAGCAATTAATAATGTACGCTTATCCGTCAATTGCCCATGTGTAAGCTTGCCCTATCTGTATCTCGCTCCACTAACCCAATGGGTCAAACTAGCATAGGTTGAACAGAAGACGCCCACTCATCCCTCAGTAAGCCGTTTTCACAATCAATATGAATAGCGACTAAACTGTTCCTTAAGATCTCTGATATGGCAGCGTGGCTGTAAGTATTACACATGTGGAAAGTCTAAAGAAGTACGAAGATTCATCTGCGGTTTTATATTATTGTGCGAAGGATTTTATAAACTATGAAGAAGATTTTGCTTCTTTCGAAATGCTGCAGATTTTATGTTTTTTAACCTGACATATACCGCCAAATGATAACGTGCGGACAGCTGTAAAGTTGTCTTACTATTTCGAGATTGCTGAATGAATTTCATTCACATATTTTAAGCTTTGATTTACAGATAGTACTAAAAAGTGTTAAAACTGGTTGAGCTAAAACACGATATGTCAAGTGCTCATATTCAAAAGCCAAAAATGGACCACAAGTTGAACTGCGTCCAATTTTTGTCGCTGTATTAAGAAAAATAAAATATGATTTTTATGTGAAAAAAACTTTTAGAAGTTTATTTTTTTCAAACATCAAAAATTGGCTTATCAAGTTTACCATACTTGAATACATTTTTGATAACATTTTCAGATATACGAAAGCTCTCTTCGTTTGATAAAATATTTTAAAAATATAAATTTTAGTTTTAAAGTTAATAGAAGACAATTGATATAATGCAAAGTAAATACATCTTAATCATATTAAAGATAATATACTGATAGTTTGTTTAATTCCGTATTATATTTATTATGCAATGAACTAGTGTTAATTGTTACATAGTATGATGTTGTGGTTTCGTTCCATGTCCTGATACAAAAAAAAAGTAT
This sequence comes from Mucor mucedo, assembly GCF_025094135.1. NCBI lineage: Eukaryota > Fungi > Mucoromycota > Mucoromycetes > Mucorales > Mucoraceae > Mucor > Mucor mucedo. Next base: position 1,508 of record NW_026252616.1, on the reverse strand, counting down.
TACATTTTTAATAATAGTATAATTCAATGTTGTGTCGAAACATCTAGTTCGTCCTATCTCTCATTCGAAGTTTTATATTCAGGATATAATTTTTATTCGTCTTTATCAGTTTTATAATCTTATTACAAAGCTTTGGTACAATACTACAAATAAATTTCAATCATAAATATAATGTTTATATATCATGCAATAAAATAATGTTATGTATTTTATAAAATCATACTAATTAAAAAGTTTATTATATGAAAACTAATGTTGTCCTTTACAGTGGCTTCAAAACAAAGTCTGCATACAGCTAGTATTAGAGTCATTAAACAATGAGGTATCCTTGTTCAATCCATTAAATCGATAATTGGGGGAAAAATGACATTACTACCACTACAAAGGAGTTATTCGACGTTATGGCTATTATAAAAAATTAAATCACTTAAATTGCGTGATTTAGTGTGATGGATAATATCGTTCTGAATGGGTGCTTTAAAATACTACAAATGCACGCTTAATGAAATTACTTGAAGCACGCTGTCTGGTATATACAACTTTTATACATGGCAGAATTCCACTCATTCTAAAAAAAATTATGCATTACTGATTTTTTTTAAAAAAAATTTATTCATCATTTTCAGCACCATCCAAGTTGAAGTTATCAAGATCTTCTTCACTCTGAACATCGGCACTCTGGGCATCGGTACTTGCGATTACAGGCTCATTATTACGATGGGGTAAGTGATGGGTCGTAAATTTAGCCCATTTAATGTTGACCTCCAAAGCACGCCCAAGAATGACCCAAGCACCAGAGCCTTGAACATGCTTCGCAAGTGCCGATTTCAAAGCTTTATTCTCCTTGCCAATATTATGTTTTAGCCAAAAGACATCCCGCTGCAATGAGTGTTAAGCGTCAGTGTTTAATACTATAATTTAAGCAATGTTTATTTAACATACCTCTAGTCGAACCAGCTCCTCCTGTAAGCTTTTCGATCTTAACCAAAGCGAGACGTCTTTTGACCATTTAACATCCCAAAAACCGTTCTCCTTTTCAAGAACAAAGTCCAAGGTGACATACTGTATATCACCTATTAAAAATGTTAGAGCTTTGTTACACTTTTGAGTAAGAAAGAAAGGTATATATTAAACCGTACCTCCATGCAAACTGCCAATCAGCTCCTCGTTGCCCGTGTTGTATATGGATATAAAGTCCATCACCTGGGACTTCTGCTTCCTCATAGCTTCTTGAAGCTTTGCAGCCTGCCTAGTTCCTGGTCAAAAAATAAAGTTAAGTCATTGGCAATAGACTAAACACAAAAGTACGTACCGATATGGCCGCTATGAAGTTTATCCCCAAGGTCAAAGTAAACTTGGACATTACTTCTTAAATATCCCTATATAATGCCTCTTTGACCTTGAGGAAGGCCAACCATTGGGACTCGGCAAACTGGAAATATTCGCGCGCCAAGATTGTTGGTCTTTCGGAGACGTTACGACCGGCAGCCCTCTCCACATCACCAAGA
>NW_026252615.1:0-18518 GCF_025094135.1 Mucor mucedo | reverse complement strand
GAGAGGGAAAAATTACGTCGATTTAACACATACTAATTGATGAACGTCGTTATCCATGGGAACGGAAAAGGTATTGGTGCGTTTTATTTCCCTTGCTGGTCTTGCCTTTTGTTGAATTTACGCTTGTTGAATGTCTTCAAGGTGAATGACTAGAAATGAGCACCTAGAATTTTCTCCAAATACTAAAAAGGTGGTGTAACTGAAGCCGTTTCACGTCATCAAGTCGGACATGCGTATTTATCGGCCATAGCATAAGGAGTACTGAGCTAGAAATTAAACGCTGCGTTTCCTTATATTTTTGTGCTGTACACCGCGCAAAAAAATGGCTAGGGAATGACCATCATTCCAAGAGGGCGTGCCAGATCTATTTATTAACAGAATTAGTGTACGTTTGCAGTTTTCGTTTCTATGGTAGACAGCCAAGTGTCTTGACTCGAAAAAGTCCTTCTGCTTTAGCCATTTCTGGGCATAACAGAGGTTTTTCAAAAGCTGATACATTATTAGAAGACTGCCTGCTGTCACTTGACTATTGAAGCGCTAACAAACAAAACCTCCTTTTATTTTTTTTGGTTTCCCCACCTTCTCCCACAATCTCGCAAGAAAAAGTGTAGGAAGTTCTCCAATGTCATGCCACCTTTGAAACCAGGTAAAACAGGTAATTATACAAGCATGGATGCTCGCTTTTCTTTTTGTTCTAATTTCGTTTTTAGCTTCCCACAGTTTGAAACATCTTGTACCGTTTATCAGGTATTTGGCCTTCACTTCGATTTATGTTTAGCCTGCTAATCAGACTAGTGGATTAACACAGTAATAATAAAACCAGCAATTTGATCTTGAGATCAGAAAACTTATAACTGCAACAGATGGTCGACTAATTTTCGTGATAGTTACCAACACCTTTGGGAAAGGATCGCCAAACGACAATTTGGAATTATAAGCAATTTCTGTGGGCTGTCTATAGACGATGAAGATAATGATAAAATGTTATTGAGGATTATGAAAGAATTGAATGCTGAACTTCACTTTACGAGGTTTTTATTTGCAACAAGACGTACAATAGGTGTAATCGGACAAACGAGAGCCAGAGAGACAAGATCAGAAAGTACTGGTGAGATTAAAGTTACAGCAAATCCACGAAAAGAAAAACAGAAGGTGGATACGAGATCTAGCATAACATGAGAAATATGACGCGAGATGGGAGATGATCACGACGCATAAGGAATACTTTGTGGATAAGGGTGTAATATACAAGAAAATAGAGGCATGTTTCGGCTTGATGATATGAGGAGAACAAGAAGTAAGAAAATAAGGTGCTGAAGAAGTATTTGGGGTACCGTTAAAAATAAAGAGGTATGGCTACTGTAAATCTATTTCAAAATGTTTGGGGGATTGATGCGGGAGAATATAAAAGGGATTTGGGATAAAATGGTGTAAACTCGAGAGTGTGAATTATGTTAAAAGTTTCCTCACAGGGTTTACTGTAAAAAAATGGCAACAGATGTAAATCGGTACATAAAGAACGAAGAATTTGTTTGTTTTCTTTTCTCTGTTTGCTTAACTTAAACTGTGCTTGAGGCGGGAGGGGGATCTTTCAATTGAAAGCACAAAAGCTCTAATAACTTAATGTTATGACAGTTGCTGTTCTTAATACAAGAAATTTTGACAGGAGGTCAGCAAGCATATTGGTAAAAAAAGTTAGAGCATTTAATAGCGCCTACATAAGGCTTTACGATATGGTGATTGTTTCGTATTTCTGTAAGTTTCTTTTCTTTTTATAGAATTTCCCTTCGCCATTGACTGACCAATGTTAAGGTCAAAATTTTGAAGCTTTCCGTAGACTTTCTATGTTGAACACACTGAGTCTCTTCTAAAAACGGCTGGGAAAAAAGTGCTTTGAACGTCATTTTAAGTGGTGTTGTTATCCTTATTGTAGTAAGAGTAAAAAAAAAAGGATCTTTCGCTAAGTAAACAGTGGGCTTATTTTACGCCCTCCCTCCGGGGAAATGTTGTGCCGGAATTTACACCTTAGATACAGCCAAAGTGAGCGTAGTCACAGCCTAGGATCGGAAACCTTTTGGCTGTCCTAAGAGATCACATGCTGTAGTGGCTGTCCCTTAATTGCCTTACACTCTGTAAAAATAAAACAAACTCTTTTCTCTAGAAATCAAAATAAATATTGAAACTTTTGAAAGTGTCTGCTCTTTTGCCAACATTAACACCCAATACCACCAAAGAAATCAATACCAATTTTACTAAAAACTTTCCCCTCGAAAAGAACTTTGAGACACTAATTGTCAACGTCAAAAGGACAATTCCAAATACAATTGCCCTTATTATATTGAAGTAAGAACCGCCGAAAATGGGGGAGGGGGGTTTCTCGTACACAACCTATCGAGAATGAACGTTTACAAACTCAGTACTGAAAATATTCTTTTGAGCCGTTACGAAAGCAAAAATAGCTCGTGTCTGATTATGTAACAGCGTATTGAACTGGAAATTAAATGTATCACAAAACCCAAAGAACAAAACTTTGTGGGAGGGGTTTTATGAACCTGAGAAAATAGTTTTAAATGACTTATCTCAACCGTGAACGACGGACACAATCCGACAAGTAGCTTATAAGAAATTTATATTTGGTATATTTCCAGTTCGTGTAACATGGCCTCTTGAAAAAACACAGTTCTTTGGGACAGCCACAGATTACCCGAGCCTAAGTGACCCATTTTTTTAAAAAGACAAAAAACAAAGTGTTGTTAGATACTTTCTATTGCCGTTGTATACCCGGAAATTTAAAAGTAGCTGTACCTGCGTCTATTATTGCGAATCTTATAATTATTGTGTAATATGATTATATATGGGAAAGTTTATTCTGTTAATTAATTGGAGGGGGATCCTAGAATCTCTTCCTTGTTCTAAATGCAATCACTAAACTGTTAAATTCAATGACCTTGATTATTTAGCGGTACATGATCGTGAAAATAAAAAAAAAGAGAAGACGCAATAAAGCCATGCTTAATATTCTTTTAAAAAAAATAATCATGGACTTTCTAGGCTTATTTATTTAATTTAATTTGTATTTTTTTTAAAAAACTTTATGTCAATCATCTCTGAAATAAAAAGCCGAATTTGTAATTCAAAGTAAGAAAGAAGAGTTTTTTAACAGATACATAAAAAAGAACCTGGATGCATTTGTTTAAATCGACATAAATTAATAACAAGCTGTTACCTAGGGATTTCATTTTTCGCTATTCTTAGGGACAGCCAAAGAGCGCATAGTCACAACATAAGATCTGTAATTTGGCTGTCCTTTAGACATGGAAACAAAAATTTATAATTAAGAACAATGTGCTAATTACGAATAAATAAATATTAAATGATTTAAACTTGTTTTGACAGTTCTATCATCACTTTTTCGCCTTTACGCTCGTTTAATTTTAATCTTGCGCAGAATTATTAAGGTTAAAACCAAATGAGAAGCTTTAATTAAGCTATAACACACACATACTGGTTTACTATACGCTAGTTCTAATAAATTGTATTCAGTTCGAGACGGTAAGTTATATTGGCCTCTTGGTGCCTTTAAAAGTATCATAATCCAACATTGCGACTACGAGCACCCTGGCTGTCCCTAAGAAAATTTGGCTGTTCCTAAGAGACCCGACCTTCCGAGCATGGTCGAACGTTGGTACACATTGAACTCCAAATACTTAAACCACTACACCTCCCTTCCTACTGATTCTTTCATCCAAAGGATAATCCAATCAAATACAAGATACAGCAAATTAACTCCTATCAAAAACAAAAATCCCATCTGCCAGGCCCTAATACAGGATGTCTCACATATACCAATATACACAAAAGTTACTCACAAAATATCCTCATACAAGTCAAACGCCATCATCAATTTTTCGGAAAAGATGGTACAACGCTGCAGATCCGATTTAAATTAGCTCCAATTCTGACAATTCCCATGACTAGAAAAGAAAAGAACTTAGGCGAATCCTTAGGTGACGCATGAAATGGTCACATGGTGGAAAGCGAAATTTTTACTGTGGCGGTTTAATGAGTTCAAATCACTTGTTTGTATGCTCAGCAATACCGGAAGCATATTGAGAGCACATTCAGCGTGGTTTTCACAACTATATCAACCCCAAGTCTAACACTGAAAATCAAAATCTAAAAATCAAATGGCAATCTCTCTGAACTGATCTCCTCAACATTCTCTTCATCGTTGACCAGATCTGTCATAAGACACAAGAAAATTTTGTTGATGAACCCGGTCCTGGTGTTCTCTTCTACAAGTGGATTATGGAATAGTGCACTGAGGAAAAAAAATATACAGTGCAAAAAAAAGAAAAAAAACAACCCTCTTACATACATTACTTCCCGCCCGCTATTTACTACGTCACACAATTACGCTCTCACATTAGTGCCAATCCAACTCACATCAAACAATCCTCACTGACCAACGCTTTGTCCTTTTGACTTTTGATCTCGTAACCCATTCATGCAAAACCGACGGCCTAACTGAAATCATGCTAACCTGTCAAATTGATCTTTTATTTTCTATCTTATTATTTGCAAACAAACCCTTTACCCTTTTTTTAATTTTCACCTTATGAGGCTTTAAGTTTTACCAATATACCCCCCTAAATCTTCATATTCGTATCCTCACTTTGCCCGCTTAATGGGATCTTGATACAATATTTTAATAAGCGATTATTAGTAAACTTTTAATGTTCAGACTTAATAGAGAGCTTTGGGGGATTTTTGTTTCAATTCAGTTCTGCGTTTTAATTTTCTTGTTACACATATTTCGAATCAATCTCACATCAAAATTTAGTGCCAAAAAAAATACAATAACATTACGTCTTTCAATGACATAACGAAATACTTTAGTTTCTCTTTTTTCACTTAAACTTTTTTATCATTATGTCTGATCAATACATTACTGAAGAAATTCTTGATAACGGAAACAGCACTATTATTGCTGAAAATGACGGAGAAGATTTGTTAGAAGACGATATACTTCAACGTCCAGATGTACGAGGCTTTTTTAATAATGGTCAACGTTTGGAATTCGAGATGTTAAATGACAAGATGTGCATAGATCTTTTTAGGTTTTCGCATGTTCAACTTAAATACATAGCAAGAACAATGTGCTTCCCTGAACGTATCTATTTCAGAACGAATGATATAAGTCATCGATTCTCGTTTGACCGAGTCTTGTGTCTAGGAATAATGCTACGAAGACTAGCGTATCCGAATCGCCTTCCCGATCTTGAGATGTTGTTTGGAATTAATCAAACAACTATCGATGTTGTTTTCAATGGTATGATTGAAATGGTCCATGACAACTTTCACGAAGGTATCAGATTTAATAAGAAACATTTGAATCCTTTCAATCTTCAAATGTTTTCAGCTGTCATACAAGCAAAAGGTAAACATGATGCTAAATACAGTATATTATATAGTTATTAATAATACGCTGAATTGTACCTATCACTTACATAGGATCTCTATATGATAATATTGTGGGTTTCATAGATGGCACTTTAGTCGCGGTTGCTAGACCCATCCGTGGCCAAAGATCCACTTTTAATGGGCACACGGTTAGTGATTCATGATTAATATGTGTTTCTTGTTCTAAATTTCCAAAATTATGTTCTCTTACGTATAGCGCTGTCATGGTTTAAAATACCAAAGTATTGTCACGCCTGATGGTATTACGGTCAGTCTAGCAGGCCCCTTTGCTGGAGCTATTCATGACCAAAACATGTTTGACACAAGTGAAGTAATCGTTGATCTTCGCCAATGCCTTGATTTTTCTCACATTGAAAAAGGATATACGCAATATACGGAGATCCTGCATATAGAGAAGATAGATGCTTGGTAAAGCCATTCAGAACAGGTAATACTTTACTGTCGGTTTCAAAATACAATTACGTATCATAGTTAACTGCAAATATTAGGCACCCAAATGACTGCTGCAGAAAATGATGTAAATGATTCAATGAAAGCAGTAAGAATCGCAGTAGAATGGGAGTTTGGCCATGTTGCAAAGTTGTTTTCTTTTGTTAGAATAAGCCAGAACAGAAGATACTCCATAGCAGATGTGGTCTTTTTTATGAAGTTGCAACGCTCATGAAAAATGTTCACATCTGTGTCAATGGAGGTAATCAAACGAGTAAATATTTTGGAATAGAACCGCCAACATTAGAGGAATATATTGATGAAATAAGGCCATAATAAAGTAGTTTTTATTGTTGCTTTTTTATATCGTCTTGCTTTGGAAGTTGGACAGGTGCAATTGGACGAGGAAGATAGGGATGTTGAGGGACGGGACCTTTGAGGGCTTGGTGTAATAGTTTCTCATTGTCATCCTGTTTTTTGATAATAGTCTTCATCATGTCTTCAATTATATCGATTTTAAGACCCATTTTTTTTATGGCATCTTTTTCTTGTAACCTGTCCTGTTCCAGGTTCTCAATTGAGCGTTTAATGCCTCTGTTCAATCCAGGAACGGGATTTACACAAGCTGCCTGTTTATCCTTAATGGCTTCCTCATCACATTCATTTTTTTCAAGAGATGAAAAGTCCAGCTGCTTCGTGTTGGTTTGCTGACCGACAGCATGTTTGCCCTTCTTTGAGGCTGCTACCAAAGCTTCTTGGTCCCTTTTTTTCTTTAAAAGAGCATTGGTTTCGGCCTCCTTCGTCTTACTTGTCAACTGCTTACTCTCTTCCATCTAAGTAACATATTAACATATGATGTTATATAGTTTAAATTGGTCGCTTACTTTCCATTACCCTGTTCTCTAGGTAAGTATCAGAATCGTTACTTCCAGTGCCATACGTAGTGTCATACAATTGCTTTTTGGTAACTTCTTTGATCAAATTGTTGATCTTCAATTGAAAGGTATTCCAACTATAAATTGTTGCTGCATTTCTATCTATTTCGTTAACGTTTCGCATAACGGTTTTTTTTGACTCTGACACTTCAAGCTTCTTTCTATCATATGGATGATATGCAATCATGGCATCGACAAGAGCAATAACTCTTCGGTCTGTCCATTCTCCGTAGTGTTTTTTAGGTGGGGAGTTTTTTGAGGTGTCGTTGTTTTTAGTCATTTGAAATATATGAAATAGGTTTATTATTTTTGAAAGTAGACAAAAGATAGCGTTTAAAAATAAGAGAATGCAATAGCTTTATTGGAAATCATCATGACGAAATTTCGTAAAAATCACTAAAATAAACCAATATGATTCGCTGAAACGAAATAACACAAAAAGGCGTAACATTTATTTGGATTTATTTCCTCCCTGTTTCCCATCAATTGCTTTGTGCTACATCGGAGCTGAAAACCAAGGTTTTTCCTTTTTTGAGAAAACATTGAATTGAAATTTGGCTCCCCAAAGCTCTCTAATGTCTTATCGAGATTTGTATATTTGGCTGTAGAAGATATGTATCTATTAATTCATACACTATTTCTTTATACTCTTTATCAGCAGTATGATTTATATCGCTATATAAGTTAATAAACCATTTATATTAATGGCTTTTCTATTCTCTCTCGGTAGCTAATCCATGGATAGAACTATTATTATTAAGTTACTCTTTCTTATAATTCTTGATTTGATCTGAGAAGATTCTCTTCTCGATCGGTAATATCGTAACTCAGTGGTATAGCACTCTGTATCCAACTATCATTCGTATATCCGATTTAGACCAATCATTTAATCTTTAATATAGAAATATGTACTCGTAGTAGGAGAAGTTGTATAACAGTATACATGCGTATGCTGATATGCAACATCACAGGTTGTTTTAATTTCATAGTTTATTTATTTAAACGATTTGCTTAATTATTCTTAAGTGAATCGTACCCAAATACAACAGCATTGCTATGAGCAATCCATAATTGACCAAATAGTATACCTCCATCTATATAATAAAAGCCAATGGATGGAGAATAAAGCACCTGAACTACAACATGATCATTAAAATTTTAATATGAAATCCACCATGATCAAAATATATTTATGCAAATTTACATATAAATTTATGCCTGAGAAGCAACAAGCTCAGCATAAAAGTATGCCAAACAAGAGTGAATTTGTAATTGATTTCTGTATTGATTAATGTAAATTTAACCCGTAGAATCATAGCAAATAGAAGATAAAATACAATTATAAAAAACGAAATATAAAGTTATTTATGATAGACAGAATGCTAAAAAAATAGCTTGGGAAAGACTTAATTTGTAGCAAGTTGACAAACCTGTCTTAAGACTTATAATGAATAATCCAAGAAATTAAAAATAAGGGTATTCAATTGCCGTATTTTCGAATAAATCGTATTTTGACGAATAAAAAATTCAGCCAATCATATTTTTTTTTTAATTATTTGACCAAGTTTTTTCACGAACATTCTACAATAAAAATTTATGATTGGTTGATTTTTTTATTCCTCAAAATACGATTTATTCGAAAATACGGCAATTGAATACCCTTAATGAGATCAAAAAATGGTTTTTATTCAAAAAGTGATTCATACTTTCTTGACGCCTGATGCAAAGACTTCAGACACTACAATATCTTAAAAAACCAAAAAATGAATTAAATGTCATAGTCCGGAGTCGAACCCGGACCAACTGCGTAATGATCGCGCATGTTCGCCACTTGGCAAACAGCAATCAGAAATCGGTGAAAAATTACATAACAATTTCAGTTTGTTGTTAAACAAAATTCCCCACTCCTACTTTGGAGAAGATCAGGACTAGTTTGATATATTTATCTTTCATGCTTCTATGGATTTTTTTTTAATTTTTTTTTTTTTTTTTTTTTAAGCTCTAAAAAAGTTTTTGAAAAAGACAAATCACGTGCCCTCACGTGATATTCACGTGAATATCACGTTTCAATTCTCTGATTGGCTGAAATTATTTGACTTAAGAAGACTCTTACAAGCATGTAAAATAAAATCAGACCTTTTTATCCGAAAGATATAAATGTAACAAACTTACCTTACCACCCTAAATTACAAGAAAGCTATTTATAAGCCTTTTATGAAGGATTTGCATCTTAAAGCACGAAATTCTCAATTTCCTGAAAAATGAGCCCAGACTTTCTTTATTAAATATGATTCCTTATTTTTCTGCCTACCGTTCTATAGTAGTTTTATATTTTTCGGTTAAGATTCTATTGAGATATGGCTGTTTTAAAATTACACAGCTTATTTCTTTTTTTAAGAGAGTCTCCTTCCGCGCATAAAAATTGCGCTGAAATTGTGGGGTACTTTCAACTCCGCTGATACTATTAACCTTTCTGGGCCATTGTTTTCTTTTCCCCTTTTTCGCTTCTTTTTTTTTTTATAAATCATCTTTTTATAAATCACTTTTTTATAAATTATTATTAACAAACTAAACAATGGGACCTATTAAAAACACGAGTGCTTACCGCGATTGCAAATGCTCAGAATGCAGAAAAGGCCCCAATGGCTACAAAACAGTTACACGTAACACTCTTTTGAACCATACTAAAGCTGATAAACGTGCAGCTTTAATTCTTGCAAGTATGGGTCTCGGAAATATTTTGACGCATTCACCTAAATTAAACCCTTTCTTTTTTTTTTATTTTGTTAGGTGACATGGAAGTTGATTCCAGCAACACTTATGGTAAACGATCTTATTTTTTATTTCATAAACATAAGCATAGTTTTTAACGAGTTCTTTAATTAAACACAATTATTATACCAGCCACTACCCCATTTGCAGTTGCGTCAAACCAAGACAACGATGACACCGAGAATGAAAGTGGCGAAGAAGATTTAGGCCAAGAATCTGATGAGGACGATGTTAACGAGGACATTGAACCTGAAGAAGGTAGAAGCGACGTTAAGCCCATTGTAAATATATGCGTTAACTTTTTTTTAAATAGATCCCTTTGTTGGGTTTTCCAACAATGCTCATCTTCCTACCGATCCTTTGGCGTTTATTTTCTTTTTGACCGTGTTCTTGCTTCACGGCAAGTATTTAACCGACGAAGGTTGTGAGCTTTTGATGGTGATGCTCAATATTGCATTAAAGCTTGCCAACAGCGAGTACAAATTCCCTGTTCGTGCCGAGACATTTGTTTCTTGGTGTAATCTTGGTGCCACTGTGTATCATGGAATGAAAGAGCACGTCAGCTGTACCGTATGCCATGCCGTTCATCCTTATGACACCGAAGTTGAAAAAAATCGATTGATTGGAAAAAACTGCTCTTCAGTCGAACCTTTTCCTGGATCAACTCGCTGTGGCAATAAACTTTTCTCTGTCAATAACAGAAGCGTACTGAAACCAATTCGATCATTTTATTACAACTCACTTGTATCAACATTACAGGCATTTTTTTTGCGTGAAGGGTTTGTGGATGATGTGAGAAGATGGAAGTCAAGAACTGTTATTCCAGGAATTATGTCGGATGTTTATGATGGAAGCGTATGGAGGGACTTTAAGATGGATCCTACTGACGATATGCCATATGTCCAACAATCTGATTTCAATTTAATGTTGACAATTAACTGCGACTGGTTCCAATTGTATACAAACAGCGTATATAGCTGTGGTGGAATTTATTTAACCATTCAGAATTTGCCTCGCGACGTTAGAAATTTGAGAAAAAATGTTGTTCTTGTTTGTCTTCTTCCTGGTCCTGGAGAGCCAAAAACATTTCAAATGAATCATTATTTGCGTCTTCTTGTTGATGAATTGCTTTTGTTGTCCAATGGTGTTGAAATACAAACGAGAAATCACGGTATTGTTACTGTCAAAGCTGCATTGACAATGGTTGCTTGTGACCTTCCAGCAACAAGAAAAGTGATTGGTATGACCTCGCACAATTCAACCAATGCCTGTAATTACTGTACCCACCTGTTCGAATCAATTCCAGGTCATACTCACCGAAGAAATTATGCTGATGCACCTCGAAATGATGATTGGATTGTTCGTGATCCAGTCACTCATCGTTTGGATGCCGAGATCTGGAAACGTGCTACCACTGCCACCGCTAGAACCAACTTGGAAAAGGCAAACGGTGTCAGATACAGTGAATTACTTCGACTTCCGTATTTCAATCCCATTGAATTTGTTGCATTCGATATTTGCCACAACACCTTCATGGGAACGGCAAAAAGAATGATGCGTAACATCTGGCGTGAAGAACATAACTTGGTAAACAACCGAACAGAGCCATTGATTACCAAGGATCACTTAAAAGAGATGTCAAAGTCCAGCTCCCAAAACTTTGTGCTCCCTTTTGGATACGACGGCCTTTCGATGAGTAGAAAAATGACGGTCGGTGATGTCGGTTTTGGTCATGTCAAGAGTGACGAGTTTAAGACTTGGGTCTTGGCCATGTCGCCATACTTGTTATCGATGAGGCTGCCTAAGGAATACTATGACAACTGGATGGATTTTGTTGCAGCAAATGTTTATTTGTCTAGTCCGATGATCTCGCTGGAGGAAGTTGACCTTATGCACGACCATATGAAAAAATTCTTGAACGATTTTGTAACGACGTACAACGATCCAACTCTTTTCGTCAGCAATATGCACTTTCACAGTCATTTGCGTGAAAATTTGTTACGTTTTGGCCCCGGTCCATCATCTTGGATATTCAATTTTGAGCGATACAACTGTGATATAAAGTCCATCAAAACGAATCGTAAAGGCGCGGTAGAGAAGACATTTATGTTGAAGTTCTTACGTGCAGTTCATGCCAAAGACTATTACTCGACGCTGAACTCACACTTGATACTTGCATCGGATGACAACAAAAAAATAGAGAGATTGTTTTCGGGTGGAAATATTCACGGGTACGATGATGTTCATCCATGGGTAGAAAATGAGTACGTGGATTCCCTCAATGCTTTTTCACTTTACGAATTTTTGGCAATCAACCACGGCCATCATTTATGTTACGGTTATGAGCAGCTGCCACCAAGCGCACTCCGACGTATGAAGGTCAAGGATGCGATCCTAATGGATCCTGCAATTTTTAATCACTTGTTGGACTATTACACCGAAGTGTACAATTGCACCTACTCTGCTCCCACCACGGACAGAAACGTGTATCCTTTTGTGACACTGGATTTGTTCGGGTCTGTTTACAAGTCAATTGAATCATCTTGTACGAACGCACGTGGATCATACATCCGTGCGTTCTACCGCTTAAATTATGACAATGATATCATCATTGAAAATGAGACAGTTGGGGATCGTGCTGCTCGGCATTACAAATGCCTGTCAAATTCTGGTGTTCTTCGACCTGCGCAAGTACTGATGTTTTTTCGTCATTCTGCAGATGTTTTGGGAGATGATAATGTTGTCGAAAAAATAATGCACACGTTTGCCCTTGTGAGGTAATATGTACTGTCTTTTATTTTACTTAAAGTTTCTAATGCATGATTTTTTAATTAGATGGTTTAAGGAATCAGATATCCAATTGGGCTCTTTCGCTCATCATAATATGAGCGTTTATGCAAACGAATTTGAAGACATGTCTTACGAGTCCATCATTCCTGTTCATGTCATCCACTCTCCTATTGCTATCAAGATATCACATTTGACTAATATCAACATCGTAACTAATTTAGCTCAAACATTATACTTTTAAATTCTGGTAACATGCAATTTTTTTTTTATAAACCTTACAATATATATTTTTCTTTCACATCATTTTTAGGAATGAGATAGCATCAAAGATGTTTTTATTAAGGCGTATGTATTATTGGAATAATTCAAGAATATTTAACTCGTATTGAAGGAGCCTCTCTGTCTATGACTTTGCGGTAATGAAGAAGCATATGGCATCAATTTGTCTTAATTATATATCACCGTTACTGCACCCTAAAATACAGACAACAAAAATCGTCGATTTGGGGTCTGCGGGAGAAATCACTTCGTTCGGCAACTTGGAATGAACAGTTACCATGTAATTCACTTTACACGTGTTGGGTCGCTTGTATTAAATACTGGTGTTGTGTTGAATGAACGCCTGTGATTCCTACAATTACGAAGATTATTAGGGTGACTACATGTAAGAGCGTTTTGGGGAAAGGTATTTGTATACGATTGGGGAACGCAAAGTAGAAAGTCGGTTTCTGCTTCTACAGTTTCAAGATCTGGAGATTCATGTGTTGACTGTTGGCCATGTTAATGTTCGTGGTAATGTCGAATGGTGGACCTGATTTAAACTTGTAAGAAAATAAAACTTGAAATAGTAATAAAGGAGACTAATATTTTTTTCATGCAGTTATCTGAAACATGATGTACATCACCTGCCTAACACCTCGAAATTTTCCAGCGGTTTATTCGCACCTTAAACGGATACCGGCGGTATCGGTGAAATTTTTACGATTTACCGTTACCGGCGGTAACGGTTTAAGCTTAAACTGCTACCGCAAAACTAAAAAAGTGTAATTGATGGAAAACCCGTATTTTTTTGATATAGATATATAATAAATAATTTTTATAGTTGTTTTAATATGAGAAAATGTTAAAAATATTCAATATTGATGGCAAGACCAGGGTGAAAGTAAATAAGTGATTTTTTGTGCTACACGAAGTAGTATGTTTTGTAGAGAAAAAAGTTTTTTAAGGAGATTGAATTTTTTTTTTATTCCAGCGCACTTATTTTCCCTGCGGTTGTTTTCATATCGGTTTTAAAAGCATCTCCAGTTCTGATGACATACTTGTACGAAGAACCGTCCGCAGAATTCAACAACCCAATGGAGGACACAATGTCTCTGGCATCGAAGACAACAAACTTTTCTTGACCACGATCAAACATCTGTACCCTAGGAATCGACTTCGACAAGGGAGACACACCGTTACTTTTTGTCAGCTCGCCGTAAACATAATGGGAGCCTTCATCACCTTCAACCAACACAAAAGAAAAAAAGAATAAGATTTTACAAACATACCAGTTTGTGACTCGATGGGATGAGCTAAAATCAAAGAGAGTTAATAAACATTATACGAAGGTATAAAAAAATACCACTCACCCGCTCTTATGCACAGCTTCGAACATAACGAACTCACCACCACGAGTGCATGACCTATTTTTTGATTTATACAAGTCTGATACGTAGACATGGTTGTTGCTGAACAATTTGCTCGATATCACCAGTTGCTGATTCAGGTGAAATGCCGAAATTGTTGTTTGTCGGATCCCTGTTACGCGAGCCAGGCAATTCATCAAGGCAAAAAACCATGGCATGATTCGATATCGATTATCAAATAAAGAACCTGCTTTACCTTGTTCCAAAAGATTTCCTACGACCATCGAACTGTTTGGACAATTGAGGAAAGGAGACCAGAGTTGCGGAAGCAAAGGATCATTGGAAGGGTGCTGCACAAAATTGGTCTCTTTGTCAATGGTGGCCGTCAGAGCAGAGAAATCAAAGATGTTGGCTATCTTAAGGAACTTGAAAATGGCTCTCGTTTCTAATATGTTTCCAGCGTTGACACCGGGATGAACAGTGGATCGAATACGCCTTTTGTAAGAGCCAATCGATCTCTCAAGGGACCGAGCAGAATAGCATCGAAGTGGACTGTAAAAAATGTATTGGTATATTTATGTATATGACGTTAATGTATAGTTGTAGCTTACCCCATTTTCTTGATCATGTAGGGTATATGAACTAGCTGATGCAAGTTGGACTTGAATACACTCTTAGAAATTGACTCCTCCTCGAGGCATTTGTCAAGATAGTCAAACCATTCCTGGAAAGATCTAGATGTAAAATGAAGATACTGTTAGCTGAATTCAATATGTACTTGGAAACAGTTTTTTGAATACCTTTCAATCTCGCGGACCTCTACCGAAGTAATCGACCATTGTAGGCTGATCTTGATACCACGACAGAGAGAAATAAACGCTAATCTAGTCGATTTATCAGAGAACAAAGGAGCGATAATTGTCGGAACGACGTAAATCAACCAAGCTATCCAATCCACCGAACGATACAAGGAGCGAACGTTGTCGGAGGACATACCCTTAAAAGAACCGTTGAAGTCGGTTGGGATCGTGCAACGAGAATCATCCATGGACCTCTTCACAGCTTGAAACTGGTCATTAGAAAGGGAAAAAGGGTATTTTAATTCCTTGCCAGCAAACTTGTAGCGACCGTTATATCTTGATGACATTAGATCAAAACAAAGCTTACTGACATTGGAGAACATGTGGAGCTCATCACACATGAAGAAATCAATCGACAAAAAGGTGCTCAATTGCCCAAAGGGGGTGGGACTTTTGATGTTGTAATTGTTGAATTCGGCAGGCTGTAAAGGTAATATATTTAGTATTCTGGTAGAAGATTTCCTAATGGAGCACTTACAATATCCTCCTCCAACAGCAACAAGGACTTTGATCTAATTGACGAAGTTCTATCAATAAATACTTGCCAAGTTTTCCACCATCGATTGGCCGCTCTCCTTTTACTAATTTGAATAAGAGAAATGTCAACGGATTTTTGTATTCTGTAAGGACCCGTTTACTTACCCAAGCAAACTCTACACCCATACGTGCTGGTATGACCACCAAACATCAACAAACGCTGGTTGATCTCAACGCCGTCAGCAATCACACCAAGATTATAAACATTAGATGTAGCAACATGAACACCATTTCGTTTGACTATGATGGGTTGGCTGCCCAATCAGGTCAAGGCTTTGAATAATGGGACGCAAGGATGATTCGAAGTTTGTCTTGGTATCACCGAAAAGAATGGCGATCTGGAATGTGTAATCATCCGTACATCTATTAGTTGTGAAAGGTCGAAACCAGTTATAAAATGCGCATAGAGATAACATATTACCTGATCGAGGGATCAATACTTGGAGTGATTACATGGATCATAACCATACTTTCGTTTGATACATGCGACGTAAACCCGTCAACACAAAGAACAATTGCAATATCATGCTTACCAGAAAATAGACCTCTGGAACGAAGCTCTTGGTAGGTGGAACCAGAGAAGAAGTCTGTAAAAGGATCTTGGTCTGTTCTTGCAACAATTACTTTCCGGTACTGATCAACTTCACCACGAAACTCATTACATGCAAGCATACTACTAACATGAACGCCAATATCAACCATTTTGACCACAGATTTTGATTGTCTCGAAGCGCCACTTTCTGGACAAGCAATTTTGTTGGCATCAACGATAGGATCAAATAAATAGCATTCCTTGTCGGGGCAAATTTTGTGGGCACGGACGAATGTATTCGGGATCTTTTTTTTGATCATAGAAAGACACTCCTTCAAAACATACAACTTTCTTTTACGAGAAAGGGCTATAAAGATGGTTAATACAAAAAATGTTATTGACATGAATCAATTTCACTTAGAATTATCATTCCGTGTGATTAACATCTCGATGAACTTTTTCATGTTACTTGTAGATTGCATGGTCATGTTGTTGTTTATGCAAAGATAGTTAAATTGCATACTATCAAGTTCGTTTTGGTTAAAATGATAATCTGGTATAATGACGTTCTTGATCATCGTTATGTCTTGATTATCACTATTTTCAGGCAGGTCTATGATTCTATAATCGAATGTGGGTGAGTTAATTTGACATACATCATAGAATATAGCACTTACCTTCAATAACATCTTCCATTGTGCTATTATCTTCGTCTGAAGAGTCTTCCGTAAATTGTTCCGCCAGTTGAAGCTCTTCGAATTCAGCACCTTCATCATCATCTACATCTGAAATTTCACAATCAACATATCCGTCATGTTCTTCTTCTTGTTGACGTGTCTCTTGTTCAATAAAAGTGTTCATTGTATCATGCTCGATAGAAACCATATCGACGTCACTGAAATCTGGTATATTGTTTACATCATTATTCTCAGGAACGACACCAGTAGAATTGTCAGGAGCAATAGAACAATTCAAAACAGCAGGCGAAGCTTTCAAGACACGCATGGTTAAACCACGTCGGGAGGCACGAGATTGCTTGGTTTTTGAATAGCACTGGGGATTGTCATTGTTATAAATACAAAATTATTGGAAGTTTTGAAAGGAAGTATCAAGTTATTTTTAGAAGTATTTATACGCTTCTAAATCTTTTTATTTTTGATTGAACTATTGCCAACATATTCCCTTATGGATCTGAAGTCCTTGTCAAAGAAAAATCCGAATCACAATCATTGGTAAGTTTTTTATAAACTGAGACTAAATTTTTACTCGTAACTAAATACTTCCTTTTTAACCGATGCATATGACATAATAAGGTACCTTTACTTAACTAGCTCATGTAATCTACACCAATCACACGATAAATAGTTTGTCATATACATCATATATTTTTACTTATATATTTACTTCACTCTTTATATTTTTTTCTATATTATTATTTAGTACTAAACAATGAGTCCTGATCAAGCTCGTAACTTTCAAGAACAACTAGACTCCATGAAAGCAATGATTAATTCTTTGGGAACAACGGTTGATCTTATGGCTTCAGTGGTCAATTCTCTTACTACAGCTGTGAACAATAACCTCCCCAGGGACCAAACGGGGAAAGGTAAAAGGGTAGCGTATGTTTCGGACCTTGGTGTAAGTCCCCAAAAGAATGCTGGTAAATGTTTTTGTGATAAAGCTGATCTGAACATTAACTAATAATTCTATTTCACCAAAATTTACAAATAATAGAATTGGATTGTCAAGAGCGTAAGCTCAGAGATTGTATTCTTAAGGCTATTCAGTATTATAAGACGAATGATTCTGCACAGGGTGTGTACAGCGATTGGAACGCGTTAGGAGTTAGAACAATCAGCGCACGACCAAAGTAAAAAGTGGAATTGGTCAAAACAAAAACATCCGATTACTTTCTTAGTCTTGACCCCAATGAATTGCACGGGAAGGAAGATCCAGTTGTTGTACCTAGAAAAACATGGTTCACAATGTGCGGTAGATTGGCATACGATAACACTTTTCACATCGTCAAGAAGTTTCTTATTGTATACCTTGGGGAGAGATATGGTCCCAATGGGGTGATTTGGAGCGAATTGGAGCTCAACGAACAAGATGACATCAAGTATATGCTGGAACGTATCATTTTCTATTGGAACCAGCATACTGGCGAAGCTGGTATACCTACCCAGAGTGGTAGGCATTTTGAACTCACTGCACCAGTTCTAGTTGTACCCTTGTACCTGGCTGCAGATAATTGGATAGTCCGTGGGATGGTTAGCTCGCTGATGGGAAATATTAGAAAACATGTAAGCAATTTCCAGCATTTCAAAGTGGATATTTTGTAGCTAATCGTAATCTATTATCAGCAAACCAAACCCGTAGCAAATACCATGTCTATGACGGATGGTATGACTTCGCTTCGTATGAATTCTAGTTTTTCTGCTTCCAGTGAGCAACCTGTTGTTTCTGCTACCAGTGAACAATCTGTTGTTCCTACTGCCCGTCAACAACCCGCTATCAGAAATACCTTTTTCGAACCGGTGACCCTCGACGA
>NW_026252614.1:0-18734 GCF_025094135.1 Mucor mucedo | reverse complement strand
TTTCTAATAAGCTTTACATCTTTTGCCTTGTGCTAAACCACATACAATAAAATCATCGGTAATCCAATTTGGAATTCTGACATATTGAATACAATGGAAGAGCCGATAGAAGATATTATCAGAAATTATTGAAGCAAACTGTCGGCGACAACGTACCCTTGAATTCATGTAGAATTCAACAGTCAAGATAAATTTATGGACTAGCAATTAATAACAGTCCGCTTTCAAAAGAGTATAAATACCCCATTATTTCATAGTTAAAACTTCAGTCAAATAAAGTAACAAGGACTTATAATCGTACTTATTACACCATTGTTTTTTTTTATATACTTTATATTTTTTATCAAATCAGAAGTAATTGATTGTAACAGCCGTTTTAAAACAGCATTCAACTTTGAGTTATGGAATTTTGAATTTTAACTAAATTTTTGTCCCTTTGGACATAAACATTTTGGATTTGGTAACATCTTCACTTCCGGCAGACTTTCCGGTATATCCACCATTGCTTACTCGGACCTCATCTTTACCTAATTCATGGGTAATCATGTTCATTCTGTTAACGACCAAAGCATCCAAAGCAAAGGTCTTGTGCTGGCTATTTTGGTCGAACGAGAACACTGCAATTCTGTCTTTATGCAAGGAAGCAAAGATCACAAGAACGTCTTGCAACTATTCCAGAATGTGAGAGCTAGTCCAATAGGCAGTCCCAAACATTAAAAATAAAAATTCCGAATTTTTTTTTAAACAATCCCGTAATTTTTTCCCCAGTCAAAATTTAGGAACGGACGATAAATTTCGGTCAAGAAAAACGACGGACGATAATTATCGGTGGAGAAAAATGACGGACGATAATTATCGTCCGTGGATTTTACGTCATAAATTATGACGAAATTGCCATAAAAGTAATAAATAGTTTATTTTTCTTACTTTACGTCATAAAAATGACATGCAAATGTCACCACTCATCTAATTATCATATATAAATCTCGTTTATCCTACATTTGACTTACCGTCTTTCTCTAAATTTTTTTTCAAATTAAATCAACTAAAATGCCCGGTCAACGTAAACAAACTACTGATAGAACATCCAAGAAAACGTCTTCCAAACCAGCTTCTGTTGATGATAGCCAACGTGGATCCAACACTAGTCCTGCTCATGCCAAAGCGATGATTGGTTACTTCGAGGAAAACATCAAGCTTTTTAAAGCATACATCGGTGTACATGATAACGCTGCCCCTGGAGCTGCTACCATAGTCAAAAAGCGTGAAATCATTAAGGGTATGATGAGAAAATTGCTGGCTCACAAGGCTATACCCACCGATTGGACGCTGGATTAGCTTATGAAACGTGTTGCTCGTCTTTTTACCAAGTACCGTGAGAAATTCGAGAGTGATAATAGCGAATTAAGAAAAAGTGTGAAATTCAACAAAGTGAAATGACCAAACTGCAAAAATAAACTAAAGCTTTATTAAACAAATAAAAGGGGGTCTTTATATACACATTATTTCAGACATTGATCACAGATGGGCTGATGACGGTTGTGGGTAGATTTATCCAGATAATACTCGGATGTAATGATCCCATATAGAAAGACCATAATGAGATGTCAATAACAATAACAATAACATTCATTCTTAAACTGTGTATGTCTTGTAGCACAACATTCAGGGGAAAATGTAGTTCTTATTAAAGATAGCTGTGGCACCTCAACGTGGCTGATATAACCTTCATATGTTTTCATATCAATGTTATTATTTAAATGTATATCTTATACTTGTATGAGGATGATATGAGATCAAGCCTGTACATAAAGTAAATGATCAGTATTTAATATAAAGTACCAATAAGAATTATATTTAGGATTATCAAATGGAAGATTTAAGAAGTGTAGATAGAGTCATATATTAAGTATATAGCCTCGATCACGACAGCCAGACAAAAGTGTCCATATGATTTTGAATTCCATGATATCAATAGTTTTCTCTGCCATGGCTAAAATATAACAAATAAAGAAAACATGTCTTTAAACTTCAAAGGTTCTAGACTACTTCTAAAGTTTGACTATTTAATGATGCTCATTTAATTCTAAATCATCCTAATTTGAATAACCGGTATACATACGAACACTTTTGCCTGTCACTGTGTATATTGAACAATCATCAAATTGAGTAACATAAACTTGCTAATCATATTTTAAACAGAAACAATATCTTTTAAGTGATAACTTATTTTTTGATTCTATCTTAAAAAACGCTTCCGCCCAATCAGAAGACGTTCACATGATTATCACGTGTTAAAATCATTACGTAAAGATTCTCTGCACATTTGAGAGTTAAAGCAGTAGGACAGGGTGAGATAGCCCAACTGGTTAGGGCGCCGGTATACTAGTCATCCGGCAGCGGGTTCGAATCCCGCACTCACCATTATTTTTCGACAGGCGGCCCATGAAATTATATCACGTGATATTCTAAACCCAACCTTTACTATGTATTATATATAATCACAGCCGTAAGGGGTGACATACCTCAACTGGATAAAGATATGGTATACTAGCAATGATATAGCAGATGACCGCAATCAGTGTCGCAGGGAATCAAAACTATCCCCAATGATCAATAAATTGAAATTTAAAATTTATCGGGGTGGTGGAAATTGAGCGCAATTGTAAGTAAGGATACAGATGTATTTTACTAATGATGATTTTTCCTCAAAAAATTGAGGGCAATTATAATTAGAAGAAAAGGCAAAGAATCCTTATGTGATGATATGCTCTATTTCTGCTACATTAATTAAATCGATATCTTTGACCTGAATACCTACAAAATGCTTTAGGAGTCGATTACCTAATTTAGATAGTTAGTAGTATCATATAACAAAATTAAAAAGACTCAGTAGCTAAGGCTTATTGAGATATGGAAGTAAATTGTGCCTAACATGACGGTACTTCTATGTGTAACATATTTACAAAACAAGCAATTAAAGATAATAAGATACATATTGTGACAGTGATTACAACTTCCCAGATACACTAAAGATAGTCAGACAGCAAATGGTCTTTCTCTATAAATACCTGTTCATTTGGTTTCATAATAAAGACATCTTATAAACAGTCTTAACTATTCATAAACCTCCTTATAATTTACTTATGTTAAAACACAACACCTTACTTATGCTCAACTCATCAGGTAGTTACATACAATTTATTATAAGTAAACTTACAATACTTGCTTTTTGTAACAAGCAAGATATATATTTAAGAAAATTAAAGTAAAAGAAAAGAACAGAGCATTATAAAAAATATCGGATTAAGAAAATGGGATACTTGAAATTTATCGGCAGTATTGACAGAGAACGAAATCGAGAAATTGAATAAAAGATTAAGCAATGACAAAGTTTGGTCATATCTTATGTGATTCATCACAGGTTATTTAAAGACTAGACAGATTAAGGATAAACATTAAGTTAAAAAGCTGGTTTTTCTTGAAATATAAATTTGGTACAACATGTAACATGATTAAGACAACTGTATTTTGGTTCGTGGGGATCCCCTTTCCCAAAAACTCCTACCCATTTGGGAGGAAACCCCTCGCGCCAGCCCTAAAATCCTGACTTGTGTAACTTTTGTGCCTGAAAATTGGCTTACACTGTGACTATTATATAACACTCCCATCATTTCAATAAAATAACGGGTTCGGCGTTACAATCCCGTTTTCCTAACCGCGGATCTCGTCCATTTTTTGCCACATATCCTGGTTTACTAGGGTCGGACCTAATCCATTTTTTAAAAAACTGGATTAAGGTCCGACCCTAGTAAACCAGGATATGTGGCAAAAAATGGACGAGATCCGCGGTTAGGAAAACGGGATTTGTAACGCCGAACCCGTTATTTTATTGAAATGATGGGAGTGTTATATAATAGTCACAGTGTAAGCCAATTTTCAGGCACAAAAGTTACACAAGTCAGGATTTTAGGGCTGGCGCGAGGGGTTTCCTCCCAAATGGGTAGGAGTTTTTGGGAAAGGGGATCCCCACGAACCAAAAATACAGTTGTCTTAATCATGTTACATGTTGTACCAAATTTATATTTCAAGAAAAACCAGCTTTTTAACTTAATGTTTATCCTTAATCTGTCTAGTCTTTAAATAACCTGTGATGAATCACATAAGATATGACCAAACTTTGTCATTGCTTAATCTTTTATTCAATTTCTCGATTTCGTTCTCTGTCAATACTGCCGATAAATTTCAAGTATCCCATTTTTCTTAATCCGATATTTTTATAATGCTCTGTTCTTTTCTTTTACTTTAATTTTCTTAAATATATATCTTGCTTGTTACAAAAAGCAAGTATTGTAAGTTTACTTATAATAAATTGTATGTAACTACCTGATGAGTTGAGCATAAGTAAGGTGTTGTGTTTTAACATAAGTAAATTATAAGGAGGTTTATGAATAGTTTAAGACTGTTTATAAGATGTCTTTATTATGAAACCAAATGAACAGGTATTTATAGAGAAAGACCATTTGCTGTCTGACTATCTTTAGTGTATCTGGGAAGTTGTAATCACTGTCACAATATGTATCTTATTATCTTTAATTGCTTGTTTTGTAAATATGTTACACATAGAAGTACCGTCATGTTAGGCACAATTTACTTCCATATCTCAATAAGCCTTAGCTACTGAGTCTTTTTAATTTTGTTATATGATACTACTAACTATCTAAATTAGGTAATCGACTCCTAAAGCATTTTGTAGGTATTCAGGTCAAAGATATCGATTTAATTAATGTAGCAGAAATAGAGCATATCATCACATAAGGATTCTTTGCCTTTTCTTCTAATTATAATTGCCCTCAATTTTTTGAGGAAAAATCATCATTAGTAAAATACATCTGTATCCTTACTTACAATTGCGCTCAATTTCCACCACCCCGATAAATTTTAAATTTCAATTTATTGATCATTGGGGATAGTTTTGATTCCCTGCGACACTGATTGCGGTCATCTGCTATATCATTGCTAGTATACCATATCTTTATCCAGTTGAGGTATGTCACCCCTTACGGCTGTGATTATATATAATACATAGTAAAGGTTGGGTTTAGAATATCACGTGATATAATTTCATGGGCCGCCTGTCGAAAAATAATGGTGAGTGCGGGATTCGAACCCGCTGCCGGATGACTAGTATACCGGCGCCCTAACCAGTTGGGCTATCTCACCCTGTCCTACTGCTTTAACTCTCAAATGTGCAGAGAATCTTTACGTAATGATTTAACACGTGATAATCATGTGAACGTCTTCTGATTGGGCGGAAGCGTTTTTTAAGATAGAATCAAAAAATAAGTTATCACTTAAAAGATATTGTTTCTGTTTAAAATATGATTAGCAAGTTTATGTTACTCAATTTGATGATTGTTCAATATACACAGTGACAGGCAAAAGTGTTCGTATGTATACCGGTTATTCAAATTAGGATGATTTAGAATTAAATGAGCATCATTAAATAGTCAACTTTAGAAGTAGTCTAGAACCTTTGAAGTTTAAAGACATGTTTTCTTTATTTGTTTATATTTTAGCCATGGCAGAGAAAACTATTGATATCATGGAATTCAAAATCATATGGACACTTTTGTCTGGCTGTCGTGATCGAGGCTATATACTTAATATATGACTCTATCTACACTTCTTAAATCTTCCATTTGATAATCCTAAATATAATTCTTATTGGTACTTTATATTAAATACTGATCATTTACTTTATGTACAGGCTTGATCTCATATCATCCTTCATACAAGTATAAGATATACATTTAAATAATAACATTGATATGAAAACATATGAAGGTTATATCAGCCACGTTGAGGTGCCACAGCTATCTTTAATAAGAACTACATTTTCCCCTGAATGTTGTGCTACAAGACATACACAGTTTAAGAATGAATGTTATTGTTATTGTTATTGACATCTCATTATGGTCTTTCTATATGGGATCATTACATCCGAGTATTATCTGGATAAATCTACCCACACCGTCATCAGCCCATCTGTGATCAATGTCTGAAATAAGTGTATATAAAGACCCCCTTTATTTGTTTAATAAAGCTTTAGTTTATTTTGCAGTTTGGTCATTTCACTTTGTTGAATTTCACACTTTTTCTTAATTCGCTATTATCACTCTCGAATTTCTCACGGTACTTGGTAAAAAGACGAGCAACACGTTTCATAAGCTAATCCAGCGTCCAATCGGTGGTATAGCCTTGTGAGCCAGCAATTTTCTCATCATACCCTTAATGATTTCACGCTTTTTGACTATGGTAGCAGCTCCAGGGGCAGCGTTATCATGTACACCGATGTATGCTTTAAAAAGCTTGATGTTTTCCTCGAAGTAACCAATCATCGCTTTGGCATGAGCAGGACTAGTGTTGGATCCACGTTGGCTATCATCAACAGAAGCTGGTTTGGAAGACGTTTTCTTGGATGTTCTATCAGTAGTTTGTTTACGTGACCGGGCATTTTAGTTGATTTAATTTGAAAAAAAAATTTAGAGAAAGACGGTAAGTCAAATGTAGGATAAACGAGATTTATATATGATAATTAGATGAGTGGTGACATTTGCATGTCATTTTTATGACGTAAAGTAAAGAAAAATAAACTATTTATTACTTTTTATGGCAATTTCGTCATAATTTATGACGTAAAATCCACGGACGATAATTATCGTCCGTCATTTTTCTCCACCGATAATTATCGTCCGTCGTTTTTCTTGACCGAAATTTATCGTCCGTTCCTAAATTTTTGACTGGGGAAAAAATTACGGGATTGTTTAAAAAAAAATTCGGAATTTTATTTTTAATGTTTGGGACTGCCTATTGGACTAGCTCTCACATTCTGGAATAGTTGCAAGACGTTCTTGTGATCTTTGCTTCCTTGCATAAAGACAGAATTGCAGTGTTCTCGTTCGACCAAAATAGCCAGCACAAGACCTTTGCTTTGGATGCTTTGGTCGTTAACAGAATGAACATGATTACCCATGAATTAGGTAAAGATGAGGTCCGAGTAAGCAATGGTGGATATACCGGAAAGTCTGCCGGAAGTGAAGATGTTACCAAAATCCAAAATGTTTATGTCCAAAGGGACAAAAATTTAGTTTAAAATTCAAAAATTCCATAACTCAAAGTTGAATGCTGTTTTAAAACGGCTGTTACAATCAATTACTTCTGATTTGATAAAAAAATATAAAGTATATAAAAAAAAACAATGGTGTAATAAGTACGATTATAAGTCCTTGTTACTTTATTTGACTGAAGTTTTAACTATGAAATAATGGGGTCTATTTATACTCTTTTGAAAGCGGACTGTTATTAAATTGCTAGTCCATAAATTTATCTTGACTGTTGAATTCTACATGAATTCAAGGGTACGTTGTCGCCGACAGTTTGCTTCAATAATTTCTGATAATATCTTCTATCGGCTCTTCCATTGTATTCAATATGTCAGAATTCCAAATTTGGATTACCGATGATTTTATTGTATGTGCGTTTAGCACAACGGCAAAAGATTGTAAAGCTTATTAGAAAAAAGCATCCAGTAAGTTATTTAAGGATACTAATTAGTAAGTATTTTTTTAACTTCTTGATATTTTTTATGCCAGAACAACAAAAAAAAGATTTATTTAAGGGTCTCAAAATAATCCTTCAAGAGCGAGGATTATACAGTGGTCAAATTAGGACTGCCATAACGTCGCTATTGCTGATCATACGTGTTGTGCAAACCCGATTTTTAGAAGCAAAAATTAATTTGGAAGAAGCGAGTGGCAATGCAGGCCATATCTTGAGCTGTAACACCCTAGAATTCCGTTGCGAAACAAATCGGCTTGTGTGACATACCTGGGGGGAGGGAGGAAAGATTTTTTTTTGGCGGCAGCCAAAAAAAAAAAAAAAAAAAAAGACGAAGAATGCAAAAAAAATGCTGCCAGTGTTCATTAATGAATAAAATATTTATTTTTTAATCTATTGCTGGGAAAAAACAGTACATATGCTGTCACGGGGATCAGAGTTTAATTTTTTTTCGGGTGTTACACCATTGATTTTGTATAAAAGCCGTAACGAGAGATGCAATAAGGAGCCTTTTTATCTGCTCCTTATATTGAAACTTTTGCATCTTTTGTTATAGGTAAAATTAAATAATAAAACACATCTGCTCCTTATATTAAAACTTTTGCATTTTTTGTTACAGTTATAAGTTCATTTCAATTTTAATTGAAGAATCCAATTACATTTACTATCAAAGTTAATATCCCCGCAACAATGCTATTTAATAATATGTGCATGAATGATATTTATTCGACAGATAACGAAAAGGTTGAAGGCATAAGATTGAAGGCATAAGGTTGAAAGCATAAGGTTGAAGGCATAAGGTTGAAGGCATAAGGTTGAAGGCATAAGGTAAGGTAAGAAGCATGAATTTGAAGCATAAGTTGATAGATTATTTGCATGTTTGATATATAGATCGGCTTAAATATTTGTACATTTTGTTCTGTTCATATTTCCTGGACACTGCTCGCGTTTACAAATTTGACAGATCCTTACTCTCTTTGCACGCTTTATGGGAGGACCATTTTGGGTTGTTGTTACTTGTGCTGGCTGGATTGACCGGTATGTCTGTTCCTAGATTAGATAGTGGAATTAGTATAACATAGTTTAATTGATGGTAATTTCTCTTACAGTAGGAGAGCTTACAGATGTGTAATTATATGGGGTAGAAAAAAATTGAGGAGATACGGTAACTTGTTGTTGTTGTTGTTGTTGATTTGGAAAATAATTTGTATTAGCATTTTTTTGAGGTATCATTGGATTAAATACGAAATTAGAGATATATTGGTGAGGTTGATTGCATGCAACGTTTAAAGAATTTGAGGAATTGATGGGTGGGATACTCGTTAAATTTACTGCATCTGCACCTGAAGATCCTGAAGATAAAGGATGGGAGGAATTGTGATGATTTGTTACAGAGGCATTAGGGATTATGTAAGGTCGCTCTGGGACCTGTACCCGTATGTTTATAGTAGTATTTGTTTGTTCTATTCTAATCTTGACGGTGCTCAACAAGGTTTCAAATTTATTTCTGGATTCAGCAGCATCTCTAAATTTTTTCCATTGACTGTAATACAGTTTTAAATGCTCTGGCGTCTTGTAAAATACTGTCATTCCATTTACTGAAAGTTCCTTGTCATTTAAGTTGGAGGTATTCCAAGTTATAGCAATACTTTTGAAATTAGGCAAAGAGTTAGACTGTGAGTGATGATCAAGGAGCATTTTGTGAAACATATGTTTTTCCTCGTTAGTTATGACTGGAAGGACTGCATATAAGGCCTGCTGCAAACTGGCAATATATTTGAATCTTGCAAATTTGACACGTAATGTTGAGCCTACTGTATGAAAGTAGATATTCTCTATACTAGGAATAGTTGAATCACGATCTGGATTATAGACTGTCTTACTGGGATTGGAACCTAAAATAAAATTGTTATTTTTTGTTTTTTCGAGTGAGTTTCACAATAAACGTACATTTCTCTATACATAGTTTCTCCATAACATCAGTGGGCAGAGGACATATACCAAAACTCTCGTCAGATCCTTGATATTGAGTTGAGTTCAACCCAATTGCAATCTGGTTAGCGTCGGTTGGAAACTCCAGTAATAATCGCTTTTCGTGAATTATTTGTGTCAACCATGGATCATAATGAGAGCGGTAATTTCGAAGGTATCTGTTGGCTGTACCCACCTAAAATTTATCACAATATATAAAATAATTAGGTACATATTAAAACATAAAACCTTCAAATTGACACTTACGTCCAAATTGTGTCTCATTCTGAATTCTGCGAGAGCACTATCTGTTAAAGCAGGACCAGCACCATACGAACCAAATTTCTTTATGATGTGTCTGTGTATGCCACCTTCAAGTGATTTTGTTCCACGCAAGCAATGATACTTTGTAAGGCCATGTTTATCTACACCCATGTTGAGGTATAAAACAACATCAGGAGGGTCGGAAACGTGACCAAGATTCACTGAGTGTAATATATTGGCTGCTTGGCTCCATGCAACTTTGTCAAACAATCAACTTCCTGTAACAGAACATTTTAAGGGACCAAATGTGAGGAACAGCGTTTTGAGTTGCGTGAAAAGAGAAGAAGGCTCACGGACTCTTCTCTTAACTCGTTTCCATACCCACTCAGAATCATATTTCAGCTTGTCATCCCAGGTTGTATGAAGCTTTTCATTCAAGACCTTTTCAACTTCGGCTTTGTCTTCAGTATCCAAAATCAATAGCGTGTCACGAAATCTTCGAGAAAATTCAACCCGCAAACCGTGATTGGATGGTGTTTTAATAAGATCCATAAGATGAAAAACATCTTTTATAACTCGGCTAAACACCCTATTGTCGTGGGGAGCGGAATTTAGGTTGTTGATTGGCATAACTTTTTTGTAACCGTATTCAAAATTTTCTCGATCAACATCAGAAATACAGTCATCAAACATGTTTTTCATTACTTCTAAAATATCCTCTTCTCCAGTCTCTTGTAAATCCCCAATTTCGTCTTCATTTTCTACCACATTTTCATCTTGAGTATTATTGCTGCTATTCGATCTGGTGCTATTTATGCAACCATTGACGAATTCCGCAGAATCAGTCTCTAAATCAGCCTTCAAAACTGGCAACTTGAATGGTACCGGGAGATACGAGCCCAACGGCCTACCATTATTTGGACTTTTGCGAGGTGTCTTGGCGATGCCACGTGGTATATATCCAGGTGCTGATACATGTAAAATTGTAACAATGACCCGACTTGCAATTAAGTAATCCGTTGTGATTTGAAACTTTTCCCTGTCTTCAGCGGTTTGCTCGTCTACTCTACCAAGTGCAACATAACTACTCGAACCTTTCGGTCTAAATCTCACATAGGTTCCAGGGACAACAATATTACCAAAGGAGAGACGTGTTCCAACTTCCGGTAACGTTACAGCCTTTTCGTAAATTTTCAAAGACGCCCAAGCATCCATAGCAGCATATTTTTTTTGAACTTCTGACAAACAAGATACACTCCAGTCTCCAATCCTTTCGTCTTTGTTGAGCTTGTACCCCAATACTTTTGCTGAAATTTCAGACAGACTGAGTTTGCCATGATCAATCAAATTTCGACTTTTGCAAAAAGTCCCAAGTTCTACTGGAGACTCACAAATCACACCAGTGAATGTACGTTTAATTCGGTTCAAATCACCAGAGACTAGCTTTCCAACCTTGAGAATATTTTTATTTTTTAAAAAGTTTACCAAAGAAACAGGTAGAGTATTCCAGATATTGGTGACATGAAGAATGATAACCTCTTCATCATACGCAATTTGTATGGTATCAATCCCGTTGTTGGAAGTGTTCGTTTCCTCATTATAGCTCCATTCACAATCAAATCCTACAGCAGGTGTGTTGCTAGGATCTAATGAAATTCGTTCATTTAACTCAGCAATGGCGTGTTCCATTTCGTGAAATTGCGTGATATATTTGACCTTTACAAAATCAGGTAAATCCATCTCTGGGTATATTTCCAAAGCGGCGTTGGATTCATTTCCGTATCTCTGCTCTTGAACACCTGCGGTCAAAGATGGAATGACGCTTTCAATAAACCGTCTATCAGCACGTACATCGTCAGTAAAAAAAACAGTGGGAAGCTCGTGTCCGTACATCTTGTAAGCCTCATACATTTTTTCAAATGACCATTTCAAGTACGAGTGGGACTTGGATGGAACCAATGACATCAACCGAATTTCCTCGTACTCATTGACTACTGTATAAAGTGCTGTGAAGGCACTGGATTTTTCGATCTTGGCAATATGGTTAACTAAAAATTTCAATCAGAGTTAATTGATATAATTGGTGAGTGGTGGTGGCATTACCAATTTTGAAAGAGTGATCACCACGAATGATCTTTCCACCAGTCAACATGAGCATCTTGTCCATAAATGGTCTTAATTCTTTCAATGATGCTTGTATAAAGCGTTCTAAAGTAGACAGGCGTTGGAACATAGCCAGCATATCCTGATTGATCGTCAAAAGATGAAAAGGGTGCGTAATGGTGGGTGCAGATTTGAAAAAAGCCCCAACCCCTTCAGCTTCCTTTTTCTTCTTCTTCAATACATTTGTCAGGTAGATCAACTCCAGTCTATCATGCTCGAGCATATGAAGCTCTCTAATGATTTTAGAAAAAATCTTTGGCCCGACTGAATTTTGCACACAAGGTCTAAGAAGATCTGCGACTTCACGAGATACCGCACCTTTATGGGTTATTATTCCAGGGAAAGCCTCTTGCAACTCAACTGGAAGTTGTGCCATCAATTTAGGATCATGAGCATTAAAGGTTATTTTACATGAAGAGCATGCATATCGGTATGACATAATATAAAAACATCTAGGGAAATAAATAAAAACGTCTAAACCTATCTGAAATAACTTATTTACCTTGTTAGACCTACTGCGCGCCTTGCATGTGGATCCTTATAGTAGCCTTTTGACGTAACGTTTCCAGAACAGTGTTCCGAAATACATTTCAGATCTTTATAGCCATTTTGCAGGAGATGGTGAGGCTGCCAAAGGAATATGTCTGGCTTGTATAATTCACTTAAAGGGTTTTTAAGCTGCATAGCAAAATACGTATCCATGGGACGAATCCAAAATGTTTTCGAAGAATAAGGAGGAGGATACTTAGCCTTTGATAAATCGGATTGAACTTTTTCAAAATACTGGAATAAGGCACTGTTTCGATTCAGATTTTCTTGAAATTGTTCACTTTCGGCGTCGTTATCATCACCATCATCCTCGTCGGAGTTATCCTCATCAACTAAAGAATCACTCGTCGAAAAATTGCCGTCAACAAGGATGGATGCTTCAGGAACATCAATAGCTGAACTTGTCAAATTTTGAGTCTATATAAATACAATATCAGTAACGCATACATTTAAACCCAATATTCAGTATTACTGTTATTTGGTTAATGTCACTCTCAATATATTGAGTGTGCTCCGGGTTGACAGAAGTCGAGTTGCTGTCACTTAGAAAATTTGAAATAGAGGCTTGCATACTTTGCATTACAGCTTTCTGTTTTCCCTTGTTCTTTTTTTGATTGATCATAAAAAAATAAATTAACAAAGAGAAAGAAAGCGTATGATAGAGCCATTTCAGGATTACTCTTATATAACATATCCATATTAGGGAGAGCCCCTAATGCATTTTTTCCTAATGTTGTTAAGCATGAACAGTTTATTGTTAAAGCTTATGTCAGCAGGTAATATCTATTAAAAAAATTTATTGAAGTCGTACATTGGAAAAAAAACCAATCTTTGTATGTTGCAATTCGTATAATTTCATATCACCAACTGTTCGTAACCACTTCCTGTCCTGGTTGAAGCATTTTTTACAAATATTTAATTAGAGCCTTTGGATTACCATTTAATTGGCTATAAAAATTAATCACAGCCTTTGGATCGCATATTTATTGGATACTGAATTTTAAAATGAATCTCAGGGGCCAATAGAATTAGGATCCAAAGGTTTGTATTACCCCCAGCTATGTTATCCCAGCCTTTTTTTTTCACGTAGTGATTAAAATACCGACAGGAAAAATTGAAAATGTTCACGTCACTCTCTTTAATGTACTTTCAGGCACCGTTTTGTAAATTGATAAATGACTGAAAGTTTTTGACAGCTTCCTTCCTTTTCTTATTAGAACTATAATTGTATTAACATTAACCTTGACATTTGTAATAAACTCAAAGAATGTTCTCTCAATCAAGAAGCACTCGCGACGAAATGCATTCTGAATTCAGTGTTCAATTTTGCGTCGGACAACATTTTGAAACGAGAGACGATTTAAAAAAGGCTATTCGAGATTTTGGAAACAAATTTAATGTCATATTTTCTATTGCCAACTCTCATCCTGCCAATGGAGACTTCCATTATATATGCAAACACGGTGGTGATAAGCGTATTTTGTTGAAATCTCCTACAGTCGAAGATTCCGGCAACAAAAGCGAAGAGAAAGACGAGGATTTAAAAAAAATATAAAAAAAGCACCCAAAAACTCAAGTGTCCCGCTTTTATTAAGTTATACAACTTCACAATCACTAGATCCCAAATGGAACACAACCATCCCATTTCTCAGAATTTCACAACTTACGCTATCAATCGCAAACAGAGTCCAAAGATCATGGAACGTATCTATAGTATTTTGGCTAGTGGCCATAAGGATCCTGTAACTAGCGTTATGGATGTAAGCATCAAATCATTTACAAACAATTAGATCATTCTCACTGACTGATTTTTTTAGACATTGACTGCCTTGGGTATCAACAACATGATTAAAAAGGATATTCAAAACATCCAAACCTTGTTCTTGAAAAATGAGGACGGGAAAGAAATGTATTCTTTAATCACCCATTTGGAAGATATTGAATATGTTGTTCGAATCCAGGTCAAGCCAGATCAAGAAGTCAAAAGCGTTTTTTTTATTCATGAAGATGCTATATACGAGACAAGAAGATGGCCTGAAGCAATCACTATTGACGCAACATACAAAACAAACGCACACAAGTTTTCGTTGATCAACCTTGTTGGAACTAGTAATGTATCCTCAGTAAGAGGTACAAATAGATTACAAACATTTGCTGTGGCTGCAGCTTTCGTAAATGCCGAGACGGAAGCCGCATATATGTGGGTTTTTGAGGAATTGAGAAATGCTATCTGGCCCGAGGAAAAAAATTACGAGCTTCCAAATGTATTTGTTACAGATAACGAAAGAGCATTAAGAAATGCTATCGATAATGTTTTTCCAGAAAGCCACCATCATTTGTGTTCTTGGCACTTATGGAATACTATGGAAACTAAACTTCCAATTGGAAAAGTAAATGCCGTGGAATATAGATACCGTCGTTGTCTTGCTGAAGAACAGTTTAAAGCTATTGTCGGAGGCAATAAGGAACAACAATACCTCGATGCTGTTTCCAAATTTGAGCAGATAGTTACCCAAACTGACTGCTTTAAAGACAATGGTAGATCTGCCTTGATTTATTTGAAAGAAGTGTAAGTTCGTGATTTATAATCGTGGTTGGGAATTATATCTTAACTGAGCATTTATACAGTTTGCTTGAAGAAGACGAAAAGAAGCACTGGGTTGGTTTTTATGCCAACCAGTTTTCTCATATGGGAAATCGTACGTCAGCAAGAGCAGAGAGCTTCCACTCCGGATTAAAAAAGGCTCTGGGAAACCAATCTGCGGCAAAATTAGCTATGACCACAGGACGTATGCATGCATACTATCAGAAGAAAGTAAGCAGTTTTTGATTGTTAAAAGAAAAAAAGAAAACCCCCATATGATGCATATGTTCACGTTTTCTCACTTTTTAGAGAGATGAACGTTATCGAAAGATGGGTATTGAAAGAATTAGCATTGATGCTAACGTCTTTGACAAAGACATGGAATACCGATACGAAAAGTTGAAGTTCAAAGTCGTTCGTTTTGCAATGGACAAAATAAGAGAAAACACGATCTATTCTCTTCGAACTGGATTTGTGACAAGAGGAGAGAACTGTAACTGTGCTGATCGTATCAATTACAAGCTACCTTGTCCCCGTGTAATTGCTGCAAATTCGGATGTTCTTCCTCTCGAAGTAGTCGATAAGCGCTGGAGACTTGAATTTGATGAAAGTAAGTGAATATTTT
Organism: Mucor mucedo; assembly: GCF_025094135.1. Lineage (NCBI taxonomy): Eukaryota > Fungi > Mucoromycota > Mucoromycetes > Mucorales > Mucoraceae > Mucor > Mucor mucedo. Next base: position 2,958 of record NW_026252614.1, on the reverse strand, counting down.
TATAAGATTCCACACATACTTAATTATCATTACTAGATTTTGATGGATTAGAAGATAAGTATAGCTTAGATAAGACGGTTGAGGAGAAAGAAGAAAAAGAGGGTAAGTTAAATTACAAAGGGTTTGTCAATATGGGTGTGTGTTTGTGTATAGAGAAGGATAGATAGTATATACTATATAGTTCCAGTAATTTGTCTTGAATCTATGAGTATTTAAATAAATCTTGTATTAAGCATAGTTTATGCTAATTGTTACTGTATGTTTCGTAAAGCTACTTTTTATAGAGATCCCAAAAAAGAAGAAACTTCTGTCCAACATGATGATAAAAGTGATGTTGTTTCAGTCTTATCAGTCAGTGATGAGGAAAAAGATAATGATTGCAGATTCATACCACTTGCGGATGATGAAAAAATCGAACAAAAGCAAAATAGCGAAGGTAAGTTCATTGTCTCTCACATGAGTAATGATATGTCATATCATTAAGACTGTATGAAATATGTACCAAACAAAATATAGTAAATAATAACATTTATAAATTAGAACCCGTAGAAAGAAGAACCGGTAAGACGATCCTAACTTCTTGCTGGGCAATGAACCTTATAAGAAAGTGCGCTAACAATTCTTTAATTACAATAACAAAATGTCATATTCAGACGATCATTTGTGTTATCGAAATGATAGAAAACAACTAATGTTAAAAGTTGAGCAGGTCCTTCACAAAATGTATTCTTCAATTGCAGACTTCTCTACGCAGCAGCAAATAGCAGATGCATTGACTGTTTTAGAAGAAGCTAATGATAAAATTTTAAATCCTGCTATCAAAATAGATCAGTTAAAACCTCCTACAACTAATTCCAATAGAAAAGGCAGACCCTCTGCACAAGGAGTAAAAAGTGGAACCAAACGACTGCAAATAGCAAAAGAATTGTTTGAAGAAAGTCAAAAAAAGGACATTAAAAAAGAAGAAAAGAAACAAAGAGAAGAAGAAAATATGGAAAAGAAAAGAAGAATCTTAGAGATAGAAGAAAGACATGTGGCTTTGGAGCAGAAGAAAAGAAAACTAACTTTGGTTTTTAAAAACAAAGAAGAAAAAGCGCACGCCACCAGCATTAAACATACACTTATGAAGGCAGATAAGAGGATCAATTTGAGTAAGGAAAACTCAGCTGGATATGATAGGTGAGAATCAGACGAAAGGAAAGACATTCAATAACATGTCCTAAACATTTTTTTAAGGGTATTGTCTTATCGCAATTTAAAAAGCGATACCGTCTTCAAGTGGATTCAAGTCAGCCCCATAAATTCAGTGGCTGCCATCCACAGTGTCGGGGCAGATGGTAATTGCGGATTCCGAGCAGTCAGTTATGATGTGTATAAAACACAAAGTAACTGGATAAATGTCAAAGAGGATATGTTGAATACATATCTCAAGTATAAAGATTCTTTGTACAAAGCTGTAGGAACAGAAGCCGTGGTAAATTACGAAGAGCAGAAGATGCTTACCAAGCTTCTTACAATCAAATCGCCCTGCCTGTTACCTGAGGATAATGTGCTGTGGTTCAGCACTTTTGTCTGTCCACAGATTGTGGCCGATACGTATGAAAGGCCAGTTTTTTTGTATGGTTATACAGAAAATGTATTGAAAAACAGGTGAAGTGCGTACGATCTACGAGTCTCAAGTATTCATTCCACTCGTGCACATGGAATTAAGTGCTCGAGAAAACCCCATTTCGCTCCTTCTTTCGTCCTCGCATTTCTATTATGTTGAGTTCGCTCGCACTCCAAAAGGCAGAATGAAGAAATTTAAAAAGCCTGTTTTGAATCACGATCATAAACGACTCATGAATGCTCACCCTGACATTTGCAAGACTGATTATTCAATTTTTTTTTTATTAAATCCAAAATCTTAAACTACTACCAAACAGCAACATGTGTAAAAGAGTCTAAGCTTCTTTGCTTCAGAAAGGAGTCAGGCACAAACCCAAAAGAGTGACGTGAACATTTTCAATTTTTCCTGTCGGTATTTTAATCACTACGTGAAAAAAAAAATACTACGTGCAAATTCTACGTGTATCAAGAATTAACCAAAAAAAACGAGCTTTTGTTAGACAAAGTATGTTTTACACATGTTGAATATTTTTCAAAACTAGTCCATAAGATGCGCCTGATTTCCATTATAAAGTATGGCAATAAAAGTCTCTTCGCGCCAGAATCTGCATTGATGGTTAAATGAACCATTGTATTTTCTTCCTCTTAGAAACTAGATGAAAGCAAATCACGAATGAACATTTTTGCACATTGTATTACCGTTTTCATAATATAAACATATTTGAACAGTCTTGCTGGATGTTTTCTGATATAACATACGATGATAAAAGTTTTGAATTACAGAAGTCTTCATTGAGAGATGTCATATTTTTTACTCCATAAGGCGCTTGTTTTTTTTCGGTTTAACGAAGATTACTCGACATCATGACGTAGAAAACCTGCATACCAATCAGAATGTTTGAAATCCAGCGCATGTTTTTCAATTAAACCGGACAGTCCAAGACGGATTGTCGCTATCCAAACCTAAAGGTCATTTTCACCCGCTTAAAGTACTACGCACAGCCAAAAACAAGCCTAGCCAGCTTAAGGCCAGGCATGGCCAATGAGAATGCGTCCCTGCTATTTACTGTTTAGCCACAGCTAATTAGAGTTCATTCACACTTATTTACAGTGTAATCACGTCATTTACAGTGTATTCGCAGCCATTTACAGTGTATTTACAGCTATTTAGAGCCTGATCCCAGCTATTTACAGGCAGTGTAGTTGTGATATATAAACTCCGGGGTTTTGCGGTGGGTTTCACAAAAAAAATGATGTTTTGACTCTTTTTCGAATCGACTTTTCTTTTTCGATTTTTAAGCAGGGGAAAAAAACTTCAATGTTTTTTAAATCCAAGGGTTCAGTAATATT